>NC_080107.1:7557500-7675000 GCF_950005125.1 Chionomys nivalis
TTTTTTTTTTGCATATTTCTGCTAAATGGGAGCACACTGAGGTTTTCAATTAGAGCATTGTTGTTTTGTCTTTTGTTGTTGTTGTTTTTGGAAGTGAAACACCAACACTTCTGGTAGAATGCCAGGAATGTATTTGGAAAGAGGAAGCCCTCATAAACTGAGACTGTTGAGTGTGTGAGCCATTGATAGCAGGTAGCAGAACTAATTTTTCTTTGATCTATGTGTGTCCCATAATAGTTGTATGTCTTGAGTATGCATGTTGGAAATTTAAGACTTATTGCACTTCTTCAGAATTCTTTGAGGTAGTTCGTATTTTAACTCTTTTTGCACAGATGAGGAAGTGCATCACTAAACATGGTCACACAGTTGGTATTGGAACTAAGGTTCTTCCTATCCAGGTTCCTAATCACTCTGCAACAGTGCCCCTCCCAAACACCAAAACGTGTGTGTGTGGGGGGGAGGATTATATATTATATACAGAGATAAATAGATTCAGTGATATATGTAAAACAGTGTGTACATATTCGAATATACTTGCCAACTTCATCACACCTCCAGCGTGGAGGCGGGTTGAATGAGTGTGTTAAGCTACTCATGGAATTAGCTGCAGCCTGTTCTCTCCCAGTGACACAGTGCCCAGTACTCATAGTGACCACTGTCTCCACTTTCCTTCAACAGGGGTCGCTCAAGTGCTGAACAGACTTGACGGGAAACCTTTTGATGATGCAGACCAGCGGCTTTTTGAGGTGAGCAAATAGACTTAAAAGCCAAGGGCCAGAACCAAATTGCCAGCCGTTTCCTTGCCCGCATTTGTTAGGGTAAACATTAATCTTTCTAATGTAGTTAAACAGGGTACCAGCAAAGAGGAAGATTTAAAGACTATATAAACACAAGGCAAAATTTGATTGTGCTTCCGCTCATCGGATTAGTTTGTGACGTTGGATCGTTCTGTCTTAGTCTCATTGCAGAGCTGAATCCCCTCCACGTCTGTCTGATAGTACCATCTTTGTCTTGTTCTCATGTGTCATGGGACCCTTAGCCGGCGCCGCCAGGTGTATGTTCCCCGTGTTCTTTAGTCCACAAGGCTTGGTTCCCTGTGTCACAGCAGAAGAGGTCAGCTGTGCTGTGCTTTCTCATGGACTGGGCCGGAGTCCGCCCACCGAGTGTATCAGTATCCTTCCTCCTGGCATCTTTGTGCTAGCCGCTGATTCCAAGTCAGTCTCCTTGCCCTTAGCTCTCTCTGCTCATGGCTTCTTTTTCTTACTTTCTTGGCCAAACTATTTTATAACCTTGCTAGTGAAAGGGGCTGTTTCTGGTTAAATAAAATAGAATAATTAAAATCAGCCTACTGCCCACATAAATTAAGATCACATTTAAACACATCGTGTGGTTCCAAATGTGTGACATTATTTCTTCACAGTGTCATCGAAGTAATGATTTTTTTTCCTCATGTGCAATGTGAGCTGTAAAGCTCTTACATGGCAATAGTAATTAAGAACTGTAACGCACATTTCCCTGAGGCCCACCTCTGAGCACAATAAAATTATATTTTCAGAACTGTCTCTGGTGGCCCGCGGCTTTCATATTAGATTTTTGTCTGTGAGTTATTATGGTTTCTAATTAACAGGCTTTCTGTGTCCTAGGCTTTTGTCATCTTTTGTGGCCTTGGTATCAACAACACAATTATGTATGATCAAGTGAAGAAGTCCTGGGCCAAGCAGTCTGTGGCTCTTGATGTAAGTACAGTATTATGTCCGCAAGCTATGCTAAAAGGCTTTGATTTTATGAAGCGAAAAATTTTGTCCTATTCACGGGCCTTAATTTTTCTATCTTAAAGACTCTCCTCACTGGGTATTAATTATTTTATGGTCTTGGGTTCAGTTGGGTAACAAGTGGAGACCCTGTCTTGGAAGCTACTGTAATATCAGGGAGTTTTTGGATCCCCGGGAGCCCATCCATACACACCTTACCATTAGATATAGATTTTTACACTTGATTTCTTAAATATAGATAAGTCAAAATAATTTATCACTGCTATAATCTGAACGTTTGGGAGGCAGAGGCAAGAGGATGAGTTGGAGGGCAGCCTGGGCTACATAGCCAGACCCTGTCTCCAACAAACAAGCAAAAACAATTGTCAGAACTCCAATATATGTGTTTGACTCTGTGTGTGTGTGTGCGCGCGCGTGTGTGTGTGTTTCCGCAAATGCACAACTTTTCCTACCACACAGGGGAAGCCTCTGAAGACAGATCTGTAGCCCAGATCTGCTCCTTCCGTGCATTCAGACATACGCACATCCTAGCAAGAATCACATTCTGACCCTTGCATGTCTGCCAAGACCCACGAAATTCTAAAGAACAATTCTCCTCTCCTGTGAATCTTAAAGGCCTGTTTTGACACAAGACTTTTTTTCCCTAGCATTTTCTCTATAGATGGTACCAAAGATTTTGGTTTTATCTAAGAAAAACTTAGGAAATGGGGGTGATAAAATATCAGTGATGAAACAGTATAGTAGAATTCATGTGCACTCTTCAAGACATTCTCAATACCAAGCTAGGTGCTGGAGAAAGGGAAAGCTCAGGGAACATTTGTGGCATATTTAAAAGACATAGAATCATTGCTATCTAACTGATCTGCACTCTTTCCTCTTCCTGTTTAGACCATGAATTCTGGAATCACAGAGTTTCATGATTTATTTTTTGTGCCTCCAGCTTCAAGGCCAGTCCCTAGCCACAGTCTTCGAAGGTGAAGTCTTCTTTGTGTCCCTAGGGAATGTCTTCACGCTACTGCCACCCAGTTACCGCCTGTCCTTACACACAAACTGTGACCGATGCTACCAACATTTCTTGCCCCACTCAGATTATGACAGTCTCACCCTTCCAAGAAGTTGACTTCTGTTGCTGATTTTTTTTTCTCTTTTGGATTTGCTTTCTACCAGTCAAGGGCAGCACTCCTGTTAGACCCCATTATTGTCACCCTGGTGTCCCTCTGACCCTTAACCAACCTTCATGACGCTGGGAGCCAAATCTTGGTGATTGTGATTGGTTGACCCTACCCTAGTCCTTTTGGTCTTGATTCTACTTGAATATTTTCCCAAGAAGGCGGTCTGTTTAGTTCTTTTATTCCGTTGTCTCTTATTTTTCATTAGCAGCAACAGAGAGGCAAGGCAGCCATCCCTCGGTGGCAGAGCAGTCACCACCTTAGAAACCTGTCTTTCCAGGAAGGAAGTGTGTATGGTTCTGGGCCTAGGGAGCTCACAGGAGTGTGTGTCTCCTGGAGTTCAGGGGACAGCACAGCGCTGTTCTGTCTTTTAAATCATCTTTTCCCCCAAGGGAAAAAGTAAAATAAAATGCTTATCTCTGAAAGTAGGTGTTTTCCCAGTCAATCCATATATGTGGTGTGGGCACTACCTCCCAAACACTCAGATCCCCTGTAGAACTGACTTTTCCTTCTTCCTCCTTCCTTCCTCCCTCCCTCCTTCCTTCCTCCCTCCCTCCTTCATTTCTTCCTCCCTCCCTTCCTTTCTTCTTCCCTCTTCTTTCTTCTTTCCTCCCTTCCTTCCTTCTTTTCTTCTTTCTTTCTTAACAGAACGCATGACTTTAATTTATTCTACCCTCCTCAAAAAGCAGCTGATTTCCGTGCATTTAATGCCAGCTACTTTTCTTATTGTGATTTAAAACATCATATCAAATTATGCAAACTCATATATATGTATATAAATTTAAATAAATTTTTTATAGATTATTTGGTTCCACTGCTCTGTAAAAATCCTCCTCCCAGACTACATTGCTTTAAGGATACTTTGAATATCTCTCTTGCTTTGCACTAGTGTTTCCTACAGAAGGAGGCCAATGGCCTCAGCCAAGCCAAAAGCAGGCCTGGTGGGTGACAGCCAGCACTCACGTTTGCACACGCCTGGTGGGCGACAGTCAGCACTCACGTTTGCACACGCCTGGTGGGCGACAGCCAGCACTCACGTTTGCACACGCCCGGTGGGCGACAGCCAGCACTCACGTTTGCACACGCCCGGTGGGTGACAGCCAGCACTCACGTTTGCACACGCCTGGTGGGTGACAGCCAGCACTCACGTTTGCACACGCCCGGTGGCCGACAGCCAGCACTCACGTTTGCACATGCCTGGTGGCCGACAGCCAGCACTCACGTTTGCACACGCCCGGTGGCCGACAGCCAGCACTCACGTTTGCACACGCCTGGTGGGAGACAGCCAGCACTCATGTTTGCACACGCCTGGTTCTAATTTGGATTGAGTCCTGATTTCATAGCTGTAGACCTTGGACACTCCAAATATGTTCTTAGTTACTTCATATGGCAAATGAGCACTAGAAAGTACATTAACAGTCAAGTAAAATTACACGGGGACAGTGTTTAGAAGCAGTATGCAGCTATAACTGGCATTCTTGGTCCTCCCTATCCATTGGCTCCACATCTGTGTGAGAAAGATCTTAAAAATTATAACTATGATAAACAATACACACTTCTCCCCCTTGCCATTCTCTCCTAAATAACATAGAACCACAACTGTCTACTAGCGCTTACATTCCGCCACCTACGGTAAGCGCTGTGGAGATGGCTTGACCTATGTGAGGGGGTATAGCTTATTCACAAGTCCTGCACTAAGCACCACTGCACCTGGTTCCGCGGCAGTGCACCCTAGCACCATTGCACCTGGTATTTGCACCATTGCGTTGTAGGTGCGGTTGTCCCAGAGCTCTCCCGCTCCTTCCAGGCATGCCCAGTGTCTGCCACCTGTGCCACCATGCAGAAAGGGACGACCTGGAAATAACAATGGTGAAATAGCCAGAGAAAGACTTGGCATGGAAGGGAATCTCTTCCCATTGTCACATGCTGGTAACTTCGGCTCATTTCAGCCACTATCCACCAGAGGGGAAAGAGAGAAACATAGACTGCATAATATCTTCTGCTTTTCTGGCCTTTAAAAATGAAATGACTAATATAGTACCTAGATTTTGTTTAACAATTGAATTATCAATCCAATTATTTTGGTGACTGCTTTTCTTGAATTTCTCATAACTGAGTTTAAAAATTCTATTGTTAAAATCCTTTTCCCTAAATATGTAATATTCATACTGCACAGCTCTCAGATGCTCTTAAAGCAGAGTGATGGAACAAAGGAAGAACTTGAGAGTCATTTGAACACATTTACTTTTGTTATCTTGATTTCCACTCTGTACAAGCAGCCAAAAGCTCCAGAAAAGCTCTGTTTCCTTGGGTTCCTATTTTCCCAGAGCAGGGTCCTAAAAACAAAGGGGAAACTTTCCCTAAAGGTCAGAAAGCAGAATTACAATAGGAATGTAGATGAGGAATATCAGGTCCTCATTTGAAACATCAAGAATTGTTCTTTAGGGTGCCCTTCATGGTTATTGCAAATGAAGCCTTACCTGATACCCGTGAGAATATTTCCAGGACGTAGAAGTCTGGTTGTTAAGGGAGGCCTCATACAGTTTTACGATCAGAGCAAGGAGCGGAATGAGGGTCAAGCAGAGTGAGAAGAGGCGTGAGCAATCTGCAGCCAGGCGCCGTTTACTGTACCTCCCCAAAGCCTCTCCCATCTATTTCCCCTTTCCCAATTTCCACAGCAACCATTCTAAGTAAGGGTTTCATTACCCTTGGCTGGGCAATTGCAATCCCCTTCCTCTTGTTCCTCCTGAGCCACAGTTTGGATTGCCTCACTCACCCCCTCCTGGACCTTAAATCACTCCCCTATTACCTATCAAAATACAAATGTCCTGGCCTCCGGGGCCCTTGAAAAATCTCATACCAAACTATTCTCCTACCCTCAGCTCTCATTTCTCTTCTCAGAGAATCGCATGCTACTTAGACACTTGAGCACCTCATAGTCTGTAGATCAGCCACCTGCTTGTCTGCCATTTGATCCCTAATGTCCCCCACCTTCATTATTCTCTGTTCCAACTATGCCTCCCCACTCAGAGCTGTCTGTGGTTCAGAGCTTGATTCAAATGTCCCTTTGTCCAGAATGATGTATGTAAATGTCCTTTTGTCCAGTATGATGCCTGTGAGTTTTCCTCTGCCTGAAAATGTGTTCCCTGTATATGACCATGCTCTATCTCCCCCAACACACACACACAGCATTTTCTATGTAATTGGTACTCAGTGAAAATGGATTGAATAAGTGACCGCATTTGTGCTGCCTCCATGCGCTTTTCCAGGACAAGAGTCCGGGGGAAACGTTGACTCTTTAAGACTGATGGCAAAGGGAACGGAGTCATTCTTAGTGGAAATCTTGGTGCCCGCAGACGGGCACAACACCGCTTCTGTGTTCTCCATACCATGAGTAGAGCTGGTTTTGTGGGGAAGGACGTGGGGACTAGGAATGGAGACCTCTTTCCAGGTATCGTGTCCAATGGGATCCCTTCTTCTTTAAGAATTAAGGAGTCAGCCTGGCTTCCGGAAGCTAGGGAGAAGAGATGAGATCCCAGTGAGGAATCTCCTAAACTGCCAAGGAAACTTCCTGTTGTTGGGTGGCTGTTGTTGGGACGGCTAGGATGTGACCCGATGCTTTCTTCTTTCTCTCACGCTTGCCCTTCTCACTGAGCCAGTCTTCACCACTCCTGGGCAGAGCTCTCAGTCGGCACGCATCTTCTGATACACTGGGGTACTGGGTGTCTGTAAACTGCCCTCTTTTCTGCAGTTAGGAGCCTGTGGCCAAGAGTGTTTACAACGAGCTTCTTTACACATATTTTCTTCCTCCCCTAAACAGGTTCAGGGCAAGGGAGAAATGGGGAGGAAATGCAGAGCCTGCGTGAGCGGTGCTGTCCTCACCCAACTACCGGGCATCTGAACCACACACCTGTATTCTCTGTTCATCATGAGTTGTTTGCACAAACTCTAGGCAGCTCCATGGCCAGAACTCTCCTGCTAATGGTTTAATTTTCTGATTAGCGCAGCTGCTTAGTTTGTGTGTCAAGTTGACGCAAGACTAGCCAGAACACTGAACGCATGAGATCAGGGTGCAGTTTCATAGGTTTTCAAAACAGAGTGTAGCCCAACTCACAAGCCTTTCGTGTGTCCTGGGTGACCTTTGCGGTCCCTTTGGCCATTTGCATGAAAAGGAGAGCGAATTGGCAAACACAGTTCCTAAGCACCCAGCAAGGAGGGCAGATCCAGTGTGATCCTTCTGCAGTGAACTGGCGTTTTCCCCTCAGCCAGGTGCCACTAAATACATATCATTCTACGCGGCTGGTTTGCCGTGGTTCTCCTAGTCCTTCCGCCGGACATGGCCCACAGGCTGCGTGCAGGAAGTGGTTGCCAAATAAATTAAGTAGAAGTACAGGTGACGGGCGGTGGTGGTGCACGCCTTTAATCCTAGCACTCTGGAGGCAGAGGCTGGTGAATCTCCGAGTTTGAGGTCAGCCTGGTCTACAGAGTGAGTTCCAGGACAACCAGAGCTGTTACACCGCTCTGACTCAAAACACCAAAACTAAAACAACAGCAACAACAACAACGAAAAGTACTAGCAGAGAGTACAATCATGAAGTACAGCGAGAGCCCCTTCAGCACACACTCTGGGGCAGTGCTCGTGGGCACTGAGAGTAAGTTACTCACAGCGTCTCCTGGGCCCAGTCTCATTCGGGACTTTACTTTCTGGAACTCCACCAAGAGGAAAGCAAATTCCTCAGCAAGCAGGGGACTGGGAAAGGATTAATTTTCTGATTAGCGCAGCTGCCTAGACTCCGGGAAAGCAACAGAGAAGGAACAGCGCCCTCGTGGGGCTGCTTAAAGAACAGCTCTTTCCTGCCTTTAACACTGCAAAGCCAGGCGTCCTTTCTCCCCAGGACCACTGCATCAATCTGATAATTGGTAAAAATTCTCAGATTCTAGATTCTGTTTTAGAGAGGGCCTCTGTGTTTTCAGTTAGGTGTTGTGGAAACCAGGATACCTATATCAACATTCAGCCAGATATTATTTTTTAAGTAAACTTTATCTTTAGAACATTTTTTTTACTTTTCATTGTATTTTGTTTTT
The DNA here is from genome assembly GCF_950005125.1 of Chionomys nivalis. Taxonomy (NCBI): domain Eukaryota; kingdom Metazoa; phylum Chordata; class Mammalia; order Rodentia; family Cricetidae; genus Chionomys; species Chionomys nivalis. The sequence continues at coordinate 7,565,527 of NC_080107.1, forward strand.
AAATGAACCAGAATTTCTATTTATTCATTTCTTGCATTTGAAGTGCGCTTCCGTGACATCCTTGGCCCAAGATTCTTTGCCATACCCCCTTAACAATAACTGACATTTTATATAGCTTCCTCTCCCGATCTGTTTCAGAGTCACCTGGTTTCCTGTTGTCATCAGCAGGTTGATTTGGGGCTCAGCCCAAAGTGCCTCCACCAGCTTGACATGCATAGGCTCATCACAAAATCTCAGACTGTAAGAGGACAGAGGCAGGGGCAACTGTGATTTCTTGTGCTGTCTGACGAGTTTAGGACAGATGTAGGTACCACGTATAGGCCAAGCATCTAATTCAGAGAGCTTTCTCACGATAGAGTTTCAGAGACGATAACTCTCAAGTGACAGGCAGCAAGCTACCCAATTCTGAAAGGCCATTCTCGGGAACAGAGAAAAGGGAAGTCATGGGTGGAAGTGGTAAGGACTGGGGTGCTCAACGGTTGGCGGCAACCAAACTCCTCTGCACACCAGGAGAGAGGCAAGCATGAGAGAGCAAAGGGTGGGTCACAAAAGATGCTTGTGCTGTGTGCAGGGACTTGAACTTGATTCTAATAGTGGAGAATGACCGAGGAGCCTTCAACAGAAGGAGAGTGTGATTCGCTTGGCTTTTAGAGGGATCATCCCGCCATCTACAGAGAGATTAATGTCGGTGCTTTATAAACACAGTCGTGTTTCTAACAAAAAGTTGACCTGTTTTCATTTTATTTCCTGCTGAACGGCATTTGGTGGCTCTCCAGAATCAAATCCATCCTTATAGGATTTGTCCCCGCCACTGTGGTCTAACAAATGTGCTTCGGGACCACGGACGGAGTTTCCAAACACAGCAGATGTTTGGAGTAATGAAACACGGTTCCCATGGAAACCTTCGGAAGTAACTCTTACTTGGATACACGTGTGCTGGCATGTTTGGAATTTTTTCCTTTGGTGGTTTATGTCTCATGTCTTTGGTTTTGTGGCGCGATGTTTCGGGGGCTTGTAAAAGTGCTTCGTTGATCGGATACCTCTCTTTGCCCCCAGCACTGTGTGATAGACCCATATAGAACGATCACATAGACCCTTTACCAAAGCAGCGTGGAGATGATAGTAAGATTCCCACCTGATAAGGGAGCAGATGGAGGCTCAGTGAGGTCCAGAAACCTGCTGGGATGGGTTTATAGCCCGTATTACTCAGCCGACTACAGGTTCAGATTTGAACTCACATCTTGGTGTCAAGGACCCCTGTTGTTCATCTGGGATACAAAAGGTTGTTTGGAGAATGTTTTCTCAGTTGTGGGGCTGCTTTCATCCCTGGAACCATGATGGCCGTGATGGAAGTGGTATAAGAAGCATCTTTAAGGTCCTGCTTTGAACAGCAGGGAGTGCACTTTTGAGTGGGAAGACGAGGACAGTGACTACGGATACCATGAAAGACCCTTTGATTTAAAAGCTCAAAGAGAATGAAACCCCCGTGGAAATGCATCCACTTGCTCTTCTTGAGCTTTCTTGAAAAGCCCTAGCTTATGAGCAAGGGACCATTTTGGCAAGCCCAATGCGTTGGGGTTTATGGTGCAGAATCTAGGACTAAGCCAGGTTCTCCATGATGCTCCAGCAACTCAACCCAAAACGCAATCCTGTTTAAATCTAATTCCGAGTCTTAATGAGCTGAGTCAGGTTGGAAAAGAAAACAACCTTTGGAGCAGAATCGCCCTGCCTTGCCTTGCAGGCTTGTCTTGCCGTCATGAGTGTGTGAAGCCCGAGTTTGCTCACTCTAGTAGGAAGCTGGCATTCGCTTTGGGGACCACATGGAGAATCATGGTAGCGTTTTATACCAGGGCGGAAAGGGCACAATGCTTTCCACAGCTGGTAAACCGTAAGAGGATTAGAGCAAATGAGACCCTGCACAAGAGATTGGCACTGCCTGCCTCCCTCCTTCCTCACATTACACGAGGCTTCACATGAAGTCTGCACAATGTAGTATGTACTTTACACTGCACATTGTCCACAAACAGCCTCCACATGCATGATGTGGCAGGCACGTTTTAGTTGAATAAAAATAAAAAGTGAATTAGAAACGGCCCCCTCAACCCCCCCAGCTCTGGCTCTCAGCACATTGGAAATTACATTTTTAGACTTTCTTTTGGACTTCCTTTCTTCCATTGTATAATTTTTCATCGTTGTGACTAACACCCGAGAAAAACAACTTCAGGAAGGGGTTATTTCTCTTAGCTAGTGGTTTCAGTGCAAGACTGGAGGGCAGGTAGACATCTCACATCTTTGAGGAAGCAGAGAGGGACAGACAGAAAGGGACCATGGACAGCCTGAGAACCCACCCACCTGTGACCTCTTTCTCCCCTCTAGGCACCTCCCCAAATTTCACCACCCACTGGGGACCTGGTCTTCAGTGCCCACGGCTTTGGGGAAAACATTTCATATTCAACCATAACGATCAGTCTGGTCCCTCCTTCCCCGATTTGTTCCTGGAGGGAAATCCCAGGAAGGCCGACCAAAGCCCAGCGTTCCAGGGTGTTCTGCTGTAATCAGTGCAAACACTGTGTCTCTCTAAAATGGTAAATCACTCCGGTTGCCCTTTTGATTTTGCAGGAAACTCTAGGGTGAGATGATATAAAATACAAATACATATTCAGTATTGAGATATTCAGAAATGTGGTATTAAGTGAAGTCCAACTACTAATACTTCCAGATACATAAATTTTAGGTTTGGGAAACTTTGGCACATGTTTATGGTTGCTTTAGAAATGGTAATAATCAATCCAACTTTGCTCAATTAGTTCAAGGGAATGCTGTGTTCTCTGTTCTTCATAACAAACAAGAGGAACAAGTAATCGGGGAGTTCATTAGAAAAGCACTTGTGAGACATTAATAGGTTTAATAACCTTCATGATTAAGGAGAGCAGCCTCACTGTGGAATAGAACCTAAGAAACACTGCAGCTGTGGGAACGAGCGTATCTTTTAAAACACATATAAATCATAGTCCAATGTGCATATGTAGAGAGTAACACTGAATCACGCTGAGAATCAATCACAAAAACCTCTTTAATTTCAGTGTTAATGGTTGAGATCCTTTGTGACAGACAAGTAGGAACTTAGAGAAATAGAAAAATCATTACCACGTGAAACTTCTTCCAAAGAAGATGGCTGTCTCTTTCCTCCTAATGACATTTACATGATAGAGACAAATAGATATTTCCTGACAGTTATGTAACAGAAATAAGCCAGCCCTTACCTGTCTCTTATACTATCTTTTTTCATGAGTATTGGAATGTGTTTAATAAATGCAATAATATCTAATAATCAAATGATATATGTTAAATATAAACAATATCTAATATGCATACACTATAATCTCACTTGAAAATCTTACCTACCAAATGCAATCTTTATAATACAGAAAGGAATTAGGAAGTAATAAAGCATCAAGTAAACCACAAGATCCATATAGTAGAATTCACATACTGGGCTCCTTGGCTACTGTTTTAGACATAATCCCAACTCACAATTCCAAGTTGCTATTTGTTTTGCCCATCCTTCATGGTAACCATTTGGATTCATCATCAAGTAGTTCCAACCTGTTCCTTTCAGGGGTCCAAGGTAGGGCTACTCTTCCTCTTTGGTTGAAGTGAAAGGGACCTGTAGCTTGCTCTGTGTGGTGGTTTTAATAAGAGTGGTCCCTATAGGCTCATATAGTTGAATGCTTAGTCACCAGGGAATGGCAGTATTGAAAGGGTTACAGGGTGTGGCCTTGGAGGAAGTGTGTCAGTAGGGGTAGGTTTGAAGTTTGAAAAGCCCATGCCAAACCTCTTGTCTCCTGCTTCCTATGATCAGGATGTAGCACACAGTTACTGCCCCAGCACCTGCCAGCAGGCCCCAAGCTCCCCAGCATGATGATAATAGAATCAGTCAGCTCTGCTTTAAATCTTTAGGGTACGAATCCATTCATTAATAGTTTCCTTACATCAGGAGATTGAGGGCAATGGGTATAAGCAACTAATCAGCACCTTTGGTCATCAACCAATCCTAGCAAGATGCCCAAAGTGCTTACCATGGAGATTTATAGAAGAGCACACTATCAACATGTATTTCTACGAGCTTCACGCATGACCCTTCTCCCTTAGCCAAAAAGCAGCTGATCCTAAAGTCATCTAGATAACAGATAAATATTTTACTTCTTCCGAGATCAAGTTATTTTTATTCTACTTTAAATTCAAAAAGTTCAAACCTATAGATTTTAAAATATGGCCTATGTTTTGAAGATGATAACCAATCGTATGGTGGAATGTTATCTGAAGTAGTTCTTTGAACATTTCATCCCATGAGTCAACAGGGCAGTTTCTGAAATATTTGACAATAGAAACCTATCGCTCTCAATGCAGCTGTTCAATCACCATGTTTTAAATCCTGTCGTCAACTTTTTCTTTTTTTTTTTCCTTTTTTTTTTTTTTTTTAAATTCAGGTGTATAGATCTTCACACAGCTAGGTAACATTTCTGTCAGGTCATCCCAAGTAAATTGTCTTCTCGGGAGAGATTTTCGCCTTTCTTAGCTGGAGGATTACTGCTGATGGCAAGCTTTCTTATTTCAGAGCTCTTCAATAGAAATTATTTGGGCTTTTGCTTCAAATCATCTCAGGAAAAATTCAGTATCCGATTCAAACTTTGCCACCAGAGCCATCAGCCACGAGTAAATAGTCATGTAGCCCCCTTTCAGAGGGAGACAGCCAGTCTGGATTCGTACAGGACCTTTACTCCTCCGCTCTGTGAAGCGGTTCTTCATGTTCGAGCTTCTGCGGCCGCTTGTTTCTCATCTCAGGAGCAAATGGCTGGCCGCCCAATTAACACTGAAAACAGCTGGGACAAGAGTTCTGCCCTCAACCAAGTTAGGTTCCTGGAATTGCAAGACAAGCATTTGGCTCAGGTCTTGAACCACATGCGGCAGAGGGCAAAGCTTGACACACTAGTCCCGTTTTGTAGCCCATTGCTCTTCTCTTGAAATAGAATTAATTGTCTTTCCCTGCTGTGCAAACTGAACACAAGAGCATAGCTGCTTTCTTCTGCCTTTCTCGAGCTTGATAATGGCCTTATCTTGCTTTTTTCTGTTTTGCTAGGAACTAGTTCAATCCCCGAGTTAATTAAAGCGGTGGGGTTTTGCCAGCAGTGATTTATTTGAGAACTGCATAGAATGCGTAAGTCAGAGCTCGTCAACAAAACTGAGTTACTAGTTTCAACTTCCAAATACTTTCTAAATTAACAGTGACGCAAAAGATAAATTCATCTAGGGTAGAAATTTCCTTGTGAAAGTTTAATGTTGGTTCAAGTGTCCCAGGGATCAGCTGTTTACTTTCCTATGTAAGCTTTAGACAAATTTTATTTAGCTGACAAAGAAATTAACTACTGTTTATATTATGGCCAACCCCTCACAACCTACCAACATTTCTCATAGAGGAAGACAGTGTGGATATTGTTATTCATTTTGCAATTTTTCTTCCAAACTATTAAGACACATTCAATGAAACATTTTTTACCTGATCAAACATATTATTGTTCAAAATGTGGGCTGCACCCCTACCCTTGCTATGCAGTAGAAAGCTTGAGGAACTCTGTAGATTATAAAATTAATACAGCCTGGAATTGTAGAAGGGTCCTTTTGCTTCTCCAAGAGTGCTCAAAAATAAGAAAGTGCGTGCTTTTTATGTTCTGTTAAATTCAGTTCTTGACTATAGAAATTGACTTGAGTTTCGGTCATTAGCTGTGCCATATAATTTTATGCATATATAAAACAGTCATGGTTTTCTTTTGAAGACTGACTGGGCTAGAAGTAATCAGGAATTGCTTCTGTTCTTTCCCTGCAGTTTCTGCCACAGATGGTAGGTTAATGAGGTTATGCAGTTCTATTTATTTTTGAGAATCTTTGAAATGTAACAAAATACCACAGACTGAATGGCTTAAACATTGGAAATTAATTTTTCCGTATTTCTTGAGTCTTAAGATCAAGTCAAGAGACACCAGTGGTCTGGTCTCTTTTGTAACCTTTCTCTTGGGCTCATGGGTGCTTGTCTTTTTGGTGTGTCCTTACATGGTCTCTCCTCACTCTGTGTGTTGTCTGTGTCCTATGTCTAAGGTCATTTTCTTGCAAGCAAAACCACTCACAGCAGACTGGGTGTACTCACGTGGCCTCATTTTAACCTTAATTACCCCCTCACGATCCTGTCTCCAAATATGGTCACGTTCTGAGAGGGAGGGATTCAGTCTGTGAATTCGGCCAAGTGAGAGTCACAATTCAGTTCCTAACAGAAGCATTGTGGAAAATATTCCAGCCTTAAAGCATTTGGTAAACATCTAGATTAAACAACCTAAAGGAAAAGTCCCTGGGAGATGTGGGGATGACAGAAAGAAAATGAGTATCTTGGAATTCTACTTAGCTTTGTCCATAGATTTCTTTTAGCCTTGTTGACTTGGATCAGGGAGAAGTCATTTTACCACGTGATACAGGGTAGTCGGTAGATTGGAGCTTCAGATTAATGATGAACCACTTAATATAAACAGACCTCAAACTGTGTAGGAATTCATTGCTGATCTGAAATACAATTTTAACTAGCCATTGCTATGCTTCTCTTACCCATTCTGCTCAGTTCATGCTCATTCGTGGTGTCTGTTATTATTTCACCAAGGAAATATCACGAACTCAGTCTGCTGCTAAGGGAAACCAGGAGGTATATGGGCAATAGAGGGTCTTTTCTTCTCAGTGTTCTTCTGTTTGAAATGTCAACTCACCAAATGCACTAAGTGACAATGAAGTTTCAAGCCTAGTCGTAAGGGCGGAGTATCGTTAGTGATCAAAGCTAGAGCTAATCTTTAGTTTCATGGTCTTGTCAATCGGCCTTTTATTGCCATAAGAAATTACCAGAGGAAAACAAAGACTCATGGTTTCATGGTTACGTGACCTGAGGCAAGACTGAGAGCACAGTTGGTGCAAAGCTGCTCAACTCAAGGCCCTTGAGAAGCAAAGGGAGACAGAGGAGAGACGCGAGGGACAGAATATACCCTTCCAAAGCATGCCACCAGTGTTCTGCTTCTTCCAACCAGGTCTCATCCCGAAGAACCCAACCTTTCACACTGAGCTCTTGAGGGCCATTCCAGAGCCAAACCACAATAATGGTGCCTGAGCTCTGGGTGGGTGGGGGTGGGGACATCGGCAGTTGAGATAAGTGATGGAGAAAGCATCCTCAACTCGAAGGGTGCAAAATGGGGAGAAGTGGTTTCTTGAAGTGATCAGAGAGGATCTCACTGTAGACATGACAATCAACCTAATTTCAAAAGCTGATCCCTTCCGGGCAAAATGAGAGGGAGTACTCAGGTGAAGAAGAACTTAGTGTTTTAAAGAGTCAAAAGGAGGTCAGTGGAACTGGAATAGACAGGAGAGGACAAGTGACATTAAGGGCAGTTTGAAGGGTGCCAATGACCAAATGGTACAGGACCTACTGAGTTCTTGCATAGGACTGGATCACCCTGTTAAGCTAAAACCTGTAAGCAATCTGCAGGCAGCATTGGGATTGGTGAGAACCCGATGGTGGGTTTTCATCTGGAGGACAGGACAATCGGATTTTGACTTGTGCAAGCTTACTCTACATGATGGTGACACAGAGACCAGAGTCTTTATCCAAGCTCTGCCGCTCTGATGGACTGAGCTTAGGAAGACATGGAGTTACAGGAGCAGAGATGTCGTATTTTTTCTGATGAATTTGGTGTGAGGAAAAGAGTTCAGAGGAAAAAATCATAGATAATCCTGAGGTCTCTGGTTTAAATAAATTGCTGGATAGGGTGCTACTTAATGGAGCCAAGAAAGTCTCTGGGAGAAAATATTTGTGCAGAATATTCGTTTCCTTTTGCTGACGTAATGAATTCACTGTAATCCAGTGAATTAAAACAATAAAATTTATTATGCTGTAATTTTGGAGGTTGTAAGTCTACAAGAGACCTTACAAGGCTAAAGTCGAGATGTAGGAAGGTTTTGGTTCTACTGGAGATGTTAGCAGTCTTTGTCTCTGGCCTTTCTGCCCTGGAGAGCTAGCCTCATTGCTACGGCCCATCTCCTAACCTTCACTGACTGACCAAGCATCACACCACATCACTCTGACTCTTTCTCCCTCCCTTCTGATGCTTGTAAGGATGGTGTGGATACACCAGGCCCACTTAGTTACTTACCAGTGTTAATTCCTTCTGTGGACACCTCTGCGATCTACTATAATCTGTTCACACATAACAGAGATGTCTTATGAGATGGACACGGATGCCTTATGAGTCAGAGTTGGAGAGTCTTGTTCTCTCTAGCATGTGTGGAAAAAATCAACATGTGTGTTTGAGGCATGTTAAATTTGAGTTGCCAGTAAGTCAGCCCATCAGGAACTCATCATGGTGGTCAATGCAAATGAGAGTGGGACGTGCAAGGACCGGTTCACCCTAAACAGGAGAGCTGCGGAAAGCGATGGCGTGCTGTGCGTGGTCGGAAAAGAGAACGGTCATAGAAAACTGCTGCACTGAGAGTGGGAACAGAAAGCAGGGAGAAAAGCCACAGAAGGGCCAGAGACACAGGGTGAGAACTCAAACAATGTACGGCCAGGGAGCCCGGGGAGGAGCCTTAGAGAAAAAAGGAAGTGTGAGCCTCTGGGTTTAGTTCTGCCACACGGGAGCATCTGAGCGTCTATGGGCAGATCTGTCAATAAAAAATTGGAAGTTTGAGCCAAGGTGTCAGTGCAGTGGCGAAGGTAGCTTTGAGACTGATGGAGGTGGGTGGTGATCGTGATCACAGATGTTGGAGTTCTTCTCCATGACATTAGCAGTATCTGCAGACACTCCTAAAGCAGAGAGGCAGAGCTGGTGAGAGGGTTCAGGGCGTCAAGGCCCTTTCTGTCAAACCCAATAGCCTGAGTTCCATACCTGTGGTAGTTTGAATGTCATTGGCCCTATAATCTCATAGGAGTGTTACTAGTAGGAGGTGTGGCCTTGTTGGAGTGGGTGTGGACTTCTTGGAGGAAGTGTCTCTGTGGGGGACGTGCTTTGAGGTTTCCTAAGCTCGGGATACTGCTCAGTGTCTCAGTTGGCTTTCTGTGACCTGCATACAAGATGCAACCACCTGCACATCTGCCTGCACACCGCCACGCTCCCTGTCATAACGCTAACAGACTGGGCCCCCGAAAGTGTAAGCGAGCCACCCCAATTAAAGTTCTCTTTATAAGATTTACTGTGGTCATGGTGTCTCTTCACAGCAATAAAAACCTAACCAATACCCAAGGTTTATATTATGGAAAGGGAGAACTGACTCCCACAAGTCGTTCCCTTAGCTGGACACACATAACACACACACACATTCACGTGCATGGGTGAATTTAAAGTTTAAAAGGGATTTAAATAATGAGTTCATCATTTTTGGTCACAGCCTTTGTAAGAAGAAGCTGGGAGTAGCAAGATCACCTCTAGTCAGAGTGCCACACAGAAAAGGGTAGAGAAGCCACTGACGCTCATTGCTCCACCCTGTGTATGTAGCAAACACAGAAAATCAGTGGAGAGAGAAACAGCCTCACACTGCCTAGATGCACCCGAGGGCTGCATGGAAAGCGGCAACGACACAGAGAAGATGGACAGGGTCTCAGGACTCTGTGCAGGGGTGATTCCCAGATTCATGGAGTATCCCACATTCTTCCCTAACACACGCAAGGCATATCACTGGCCATGATTACTTTTCCACTGCTGTGAAGAGACATCATGACCAAGGCAGCTTACAGAAGAGTTTATAGGGGTTTACAGTTCCAGAGGGTTAGAGTCCGTGACCATTGTGGAGGTAGCATGGCAGCTGGCAGGCAGGCTTGGCGCTAACGCAGTAGCTGAGAGCTCATACGTCACACACAGGCACCAGGCAGAAAGAAAGAGCTCACTGGGAAGGGTTTGGGTTTTTGAAACTTCAAAGCCCACCCCAGTGACACATCTCCTAATCTTTCCAAACCAGTTCACCAACTGAAGACCAATAAACATAGGAGCCTATGTTCAAACCAACACAGCACTGAAAAAAAATCCTCCTTAATGCAGTCTTGAAGCCCTTTAGAACTAAATAACAAGAAGGGCCTGGAGGAATAATGCTGAAATAGCCCTGGGGAAACTCGGGCTCTCTCTATCTTGAGTAACTTGCTCTTCTGCCACTGTTTTTCTGGAGATTGCTAGAGGGACTTGCTACCTTCTCCCCAATTTACCATAAAGGCTGGATGCTGCAGAATGAGGCGTGAGAATTCCCTCCTGTTCATCTCCGTGGTATTGGACCTTTTAGGAGAAGGTGGTTAAAAGATTCTTGGAGTCAAAATTGGTAACTCTCAGAGTTCCAGCTCTTGGAGGCTGAGGCAGGAGAATCTTCACAAGTTAGAGATCAGCCAGGTGAGGTCATGAATCCCAGGAGAGTCTAGAATATAATGTGAGATTCTGTCCCAGAAAATCAAAACAAACCAAAAGTACTCTGAGCCTGAGTCCTCCTCCACCCTCTGGGTCTGAGTCATGGAATAGAGATAAGATTTAAAGGCTCACACCAAAAGCTTCTTGATTATATTATTTGTCAGATTAAATAAAATAAGGAAAATTTAATAGTCCTGAAAATATATCCAAAGTATTTATTTCCTTAAGTCTCTGTCTTGCCCTATGTACAAAATTAGTTTTGATTTATCATAGACATAAAAGCAAGCAAGAAACTTCTAGAAGACAGAAAGACAGGACAAGTTGTATGTGTGCACACATGCGCGCAAACATACATGTCAGTAACTTTAGTGGTGAGCAAACACTTCTTAGAAAAGATACATGATGCAATAATCATAAAAATGGGCAAGGAGGATAAATCAAAATTGAAAACTTCAATTCATTAAAAGAATAACCAGGCACAATGAACATGCCTGTAAGTCTTAGCTGCTGAGAATCTGAGGCAGAAAAATATTCAGGGCAGTGCAGCTAGCCCTCCTCTTAAAAACAATTAAACAAAAGCATACTGTTACACTATAGACTGGGAAGCAATGTTTATGAATATGTATGCATATATATCATAGACCTTGGTTCTAAAATATAAAACAAACCCTATACCTCAATTAAATATAAAAAAGAAATAATTTTAAGTGAGCGGAGAACCTTTGTCTATAATAGTTATTTGCTTCACTGGTTCAAATAGCCGCAATTTAGTATCATTGCTAGGTTTTTTTCTCTCTTTAATAATAAAAGAAATGGAGAATGGATTTAAGGAAAGCAGAAGCAGGCCTTAGCCACAAGCTAAAAGCCTGTCTCATCACCATCTAGTGGCGAAGATTATACTTGCAATTTTTGGTTTCAGTTGCAAACACCTTAAGAAAATCTACAATAACAATAAATTTAGTTTACCTTAATAAAGCAGAACCAAAAGAACAGAATTTTATTGAAAAACAATTGAATCAATGAAAATTATAATATATGATACTCAGCCAAATATGTATGTTGTAGACTTAACGACTGTAAATACTATCAACTTAAGTTAATTGTGTGCTGGGTAGACATGTACTGTTGCATTCAGTTTTCCTAAGAACTCAGGGAACTACAAACCCACCCCAGGTAACACTGTTACAATAAACATTCACCAGTAGAAAGTCATTTTGTTGCTAATAAGCAAACCTTACAGACGTTATTTGTCTCACAGTGCAACGCTTTTGGGAGGCCCTCCTGAAAAGTGAAAGGCGGTTGGAAAAGCTAGGGGGAAAGGAGTCATGGTTACTTACTGATGCTCTGTCCTCTTCCCCACCAGGTGCTGTCGTACCACGCCACGTGTTCCAAGGCCGAAGTTGACAAGTTTAAGGTGAGGATGGGAACCATCGCGCTGTTAGCACTTAAACTCTGTCTGAATGTGGAGTCGGGTCCGGGGCAGAGAGGCTTGGAGTCCTTCGCTATGGAGAGGTGGAAGGATTAAACAGTTGAGTCCCTGTGTGGTTTACAGAAGTCTTTCCCTTCGCTAAGCTCGCACATATGGGGAGCGGGGCTGATAACTGGGTGAGGATCGGGGCACCTGACGTAGGCAATGGTCTTCTTACTTACTATGCACTTCAAAATTTTAGGGCCTTCTTGTCTTATCTATCTATGAAACTAATGAAGAAGCGGGGCAGCGGTGGCGCATGCCTCTAATACTGGTACTCAGGAAGCAGACTTCTGTAGTTCGAGGCCAGTCTGATCCACAGCATGAGTTACAGGACTGCCAGGACTGCACAGAGAAACCCTATCTTGGAGGGAAAGAAAAGGAAAAGAAAAAAGAGCCGAAAACAAAGAGATTGAGGTCATAACTAACATTTCCCCCGCTCTTACTGTATACTACAGGCTCTTCTCCTGCGCTCATCCGTCTCAAGGTCACAGCCCTGCAAAGGAAGGGCCGTGTACACTGTTCTCCAGATGAGTAAACTGGGGAGGAGGGGCATCCATCTCAGAACTGCAGTTCTTAACCACATGCCTCCCCGCCCCAGGTGACCCCAGTCTGACTCCCATGAGTTTATGAATGAGTCCGAGGTGACCCTTTTTATCTTAGCCACCACGGCTTCCTTGGTGCAGTTCAGAATTCCAGCTTGCCTCCTGGATTCCTACAAACCCTTTTTTAACAACAGCCACAAAATAGGAGGGCTGGGGCATAGCTCAGTGGTATAGTGCTTGCTTAGCATGTTCAAGGTCCTGGGTTCAATCCCCAGGACTTTAGGAAGAGCAAAACCACAGGAGTGTTGGAAAACTGATTTTTCTCCCTTAAAAAAATTTGATGTTTGTATTTCTAAATTCTGTTAAAAGTTTTGAGAATGACTAGGAAAGGCTACTGCAACCATAAGAAACACCATATTTGTAATATATGACATTGTTTGCTGCTCTTCTAGGAGCCCCGTTTACACAAAAATCCGTTTTATCCTCATAAGGAAAGAATGGCACAGAGATCTTTGATCCTGATAGAGTCATATCAGAATGGAATCACACGAACCACTAAAGAGGACAAAGAAAGATCCTGAACACAGGGATAGAATTCCCCAGGAGGGCAAGCAATGAGTTGTTACAGTAGGCAGATGCTTAAGGAAAAGTCTCACAGTCGTGCCCCGGATCACGAGAAGAGGCTGTGGTAGCAAGAAGTAAGGACTGGCCCTGTAGGAAGGAACCTAAACTATAGCAGTCAGTTGTTAATTTGTTTTCTGTCTCTGTAACAAAATACCTAAAACTGTCGTTTCTAAGCAATAGAGGTTTACTTAATTTATGCTTCAGAGGTTGAAAAGCCCAAGGGTATTACTGACATATGTTCAACATCTATGGGGTGTGTGTGTGTGTGTGTGTGTGTGTGGTATGGTGTGTGTGTGTGTGTGTGTGCGATGTGGTTTGGTGTGTGTGCCTGTGTGTGTATGTGTGTGTGTGGTGTGGTGTCATGTGTGTGTGGTGTATGTGCCTGTGTGAATATATATGTGTATGTATGTGTGTGTGTGCCTGAATGTGTATGGTGTGATATGGTGTGGTGTGATGTGCATGCCTGTGTGAGTGTGTGTGTGTGATGTGGTGTGTGTGTTTGTGTATGTGCATGTCTGTGTGTGTGTGGTGTGATGTATGTGCCTGTGTGTGTGTGCGTGTATTGAAGTGTGGTGTGTGTGTGTGCGGTGTGGTGTGTGTGTATGTATGTGCGGTGTGGTCTGTGTGCCTGTGTGCCCATGTGTATGTGTGTGGTGTGATGTGTGTGCCTATGTGTTGTATTCACATGTGTGTGTGTAGTGTGGTGTGTGTGTGGTGGGCTTTTTCCCTCATCACAACATGTCAGAGGGCCTCATGGAGTGAGAGAGAGCTGCTCCATAGCCTCGCCTCCTTTTCAGGAAGCCATTGGTCCATCCATTCCTGAACAAAGTCAGTTCATGACTGTCCATGTCCCAAAATGCTGCTTGTCAACACCACTGCATTGATGACGAATTTCCCACATGTGGGATTTGGGGATACATTGAGACCCTGGTATATTGACCAGGATATGAACTCCACAGCGGGCATTTTTGTGTATTTCCTTCACGGTTCTGTCTCTGCCTCTCACAGTTCTTGGTCCAACATGACAGTCAGTAAGTACTTGGTGAATGAATGAATGAATGCAAAGAGCATCTGTATTCTAGATCTTAAGCAGTTAGTCATCAAGAAAATATTAAAAATAGAACCTTCTTCCAGGCTTCCTTCTTTGCTTTAGAGCAAGGAGAACTCCATTGTCTTAGAGCACACTGTACTTTTCTGTTATTGGCTCCTAAACATACTAAAACAATGAAGTATTTAAATTTGAGAACAAAGGGTTATTTGATCTTAAACTTGTCAAGATTATTAACGGAACTGATTTATTCCAGATTTTATCCCAAAAGATATTAGCTGGTATCCTATGATACTGTAATTGAGATTTAGTAGATAATTTTAACCAAATGGCTTTTTCCTTGATATATAAAGTAAATAAAACATTATCCTAATTGATAGCTGGTGTCTGTTGTAGCTGCAGCAGTGACATTAAAATGTAGTGTGCATAGAATAGTCCCGTGCATAGTCACGAGACAGCACTGGCAGACACTCCAGACTCAATTGTATACAACTAGCTAAATAACTGAATACATGCAAGATATACAGACAAGCCACATCGACATCCAAATGTGCTGTGACCTACATTATCTCTGCACCTTTGAAAATACGCAGGGTTCTTTTTAAAACCACCGTAGCGATTTATTTGAGTCTGGATCGGTGTTCTCCACAGACTTCCTGGGTGAAGGGAGGGGTGAGCACCACTGCTCACTTTGCTTGCTGGGATGGGAGCGCGGTGATTCAGAGATGGCCCAGGGTTTGGAAAGAATCTATTTAATTATCTGGTGGTGGAAAACATACGGAGCCCAAATACACACAACACAGGCATGTGACAGACCTCATAGAAGCCCAAAATGTTCCACATCCGGGTGCGCAAATGTCCCAGACACCAGCAAGATGTGCTTGTTTACACGAGTCTAAGAGCCTGTCTGAATCAAGAGTGTGTTCTGATGGGAGTGGAGTCCATGAGCCTCCCTGTCTACATACGAGTTCCAGGTCAGCATGAGCGCCGTCTCCTGGATCTGCCTCATCCCTTGACCAGCCGTGGGCCCATGTGCTCAGTTGAGAGCACGAGTAGATGCCGAGGCCAGACTTTAGGATGGATTCCATGCTTCAGATAGCTCAGGCTCCAAAGTGTCAGCTGCACACACCAGGGACCAGTGTCAGGAAACGTCTCTGCAGACTGCATGAGGGATACTTTCCTTCCGGTATGACCATCAAGGGCTAGGAAGGTCAGTGTGGGTGAAGGGGTCACATCCCCTGAGGGTCCCAGTAAGAAGTGAGGGTGCCAGCACCACCGAAGAATGGAGAGTGAGTTCTACACCCTTCGTTATTATTAGTTCACAACCATTTGTACACACAGAGGGAGTGGCTGAGGAGGTCTGATAGGTGAGAGAACCTGTAGCAAGTTTAATAACCGTTGATGTTAGGCTAATACTTACCCTTCCTAGTGCCTGCTGGTCCATCTGGTGGATTCCCCCCATTTCAGAATGCCATGAAGGAGCTGTCTGGGATTTCATTTCTTCTGATTCCCCTTATTTGTCTGAGCGAGAAGACTTTGGAGAGAGATGTGGTGGCCGATGGGAAAGCAGGACCAGACTTTGTCCCAGTTTTGTTCATGTTGCTGTGACAAAACACCCTAATGGAAATCACTTAAAGGAGAGCAAGTTTACGTCAGCTCACAGTTCCGGCAACAGTCCGTCCCCATGGTGGAGTCACTGTGGCAGGGCCTGGAGGAATCTGGTCACGTCCACAGACAGGAGCAGAGAGAGAATGAGTGTGTACATGCATGCCACGTGTACAGACAGGAGCGGAGAGAGAATGGGTGCACACACACTTGTGCTCAACTCACTCTCTCCACTCACATAGTTCAGGGTCTCCCACCGTGGCAATGGTGACCCGCACAGTGGCTGGGTCTTCCCACTTCCGTCAGCATATTCAAGGTAATCCCCCACAGCATATGCACAGGCCAGCTTGACCTAGACAGCCCTCACTGAGCCTCTCAGCTCATTTTAGAGTGTTCCTAGTTAACAATAAAAACTGCCCATCACGGAGTTGAAAGCCCAGCCCTGCCCCACAAGTGGATTCTGCTTCTTTAAGAATGTCAGGTCTTGGGCTTCTTTTTCCTGGCTCTGATACCACTCACACCTCAGGAAATGGTTTTGTCTGTAGGGCCCCTCACACACACGAAGATCCCAAACTTCTAGGTCCTAACAAGTTAGCTGCTTTTGGAAATCTGATTCTGATTATCACGTTGCTAAATTGCTCTTTAGGGGCTGATTGCCCTGTGCATTAGTGAGCGTGCTGAGGTCCAAAGAAGGTTTTCCCTCATTAACACTTAGCGTCCCATGAACCTGAAATAAGAAAGTGGCATAGAGAAAACCTGTGCAGGTTTTAGTGCCTGTTTACATCTCCTTAGCACTGCGCTAACAGGAAAGACGTGGAGAGACCATGTTGACAATTAGATCTCCTTGAAGACAGCTGCTTTAAGGGCTTCTAATAACTTAAGACGCCAGCTGTGGTACCCTGAGAAAATGAGTTAGCGCACCAATTATATGCTCCTGTGGTTTTAGCCACTTGAATTCCACTGCACTGGACGGACCTAGTGGTCAGCACCAACTACTGCCAGTTTACCCATTAGCGTCAACCTGTGCACACACTCGTGTTATACAGCCTCCTTCCATCCCGTCTTCCATTGAGAACCGCATGGGTTACAGTGGTGATCAAAGAGGAGGCTCGTTTACTGCCCATAACTGCTGCTGTAATTAAAGGCCCATAACACAAGGTGCCTGTTGGAGTTTAGACCACCTCTCTGTGTTTCAGGCTTTCAGTATGAATGCCCAGGCCACAAATTAATAGCACAGCAAAGTAAACAAAACAAAACATGAAGAATAGACACTTCCTGTAGGATTTACTAAGTGACCAGGTGGTGGCGCATACCTTTAATCCCAACACTCAGGAGGCAGAGGCAGGTGGATCTCTGTGAGTGTGAGTTTGAGGCCAGCCTGGCCTACAGAGCAAGTTCCAGGACAGCCAAGGGCAATACAGTGAAACCCTGTCTTGGAAAAATTAAAAACAAACAAAGTGATGAGATGGGGTTTCAAAGGGCATCGTCATCCTCTGGTTTAGGCTTGAGAGGGTCACTTGAGTTCATGCTGTCATGCCAATCTACCCAGGCCTTCAGGAGCAATCGGGAGTGGGGACGCCACACTCCCTCTGTGGACCCGTGCTGGGAATGTGTTCCCATAACGGCTCAGGGAAGCATTCCTGTCCCAGGTTGGCACAGAGTCACTGCGGAAGACTGCCTCTTCCCTGCCATTTTTGCCAATATGTTGCAGAAAGAGTGAGGACAGAGCATTCAGCCAAACCAGGCAACTCAGGGCACACTGAAGAGGGGCAATCAGAGGAGGTCACTCTGGAGGGCTGCCAGGGATAGAGGCCAGCAGCTCGGTGTCACCCACCAGATCAGCTCCTCTGCCTCAGACAACTGCTCTTGCAGAGGTTCCTTTGCAACCTGGGCTAACCTGGGACCTCAGCGTCGGAAGGAAGCAGGTTGTTGTCTTGCTCTACAGTCTTATTCCCTGGAATGTCGCTTTCAGAACTGTCCGCCCTGGCTTTCCGGTCACCCCAGCTTACTTCCGAGGTGCTATATGAGGAGACAGCAGTGTACACAGAACGTTGATGGTGACTTATTTCTAACCTAGACTTTCTCCCCGCACCCTTACTCCTGCCTCTTGAATTTAAGGCATTGTTTTGACTTTCAACAATATTTATGCCAAGTTTAGTATCCAAGTTTTTCTTTACTGTCAGGGCAAGCGATTGAACTCCCCCTGGAAAATGAACCACGGGGGAAAGAGCAGCCTCAGCACCGTCCAGGGCAGCCTGCTCACACCGCGGCAGGCAGCTGGCAGCCTGCGTGGCTCAGGCCGCAGCCATAAATCTATGGCTTGCCCGGTGCTTGAGTGTCCAGGTCCCTTTATGAATTGTGTCTTAATCAAATGCCACATCGCAGAAAGAATGGTTGTACTTTGTCACTCTTGAGTTCTGCAGATTCTAGGGATGTGAGGGGGAGCAGGGGCAGAGGTGTGGGACAGGAGGGCGGCGGGAGGGGTGACGTGCAGTGACAAGGTCTTTAAGGCCAGGCTGGCCTTTCTTAGTGCTGAGCTCAGCGGCTGTGAATTGAGGGCCCTTCAAAGACCCTACCCGACCCAAATTTATCCTGTGATGACCTTGGCCTTCCCTCGGATCAACTGTACAACCCCTCTTTGTCACCTCTTTCCTTTGGAAAACAAAGCAGGGACGGCATTTCCAAAGGCCGCTCACTGGAAACATGTACTTTGGTGGGGGAAAGACTGGGCCCAGGGGGCCAGTCTGACTGGCAAGAGGGGTCGGCCGTGGAGTGCACACAGTGTCCTGGAGTTGGACTCCCAGCAGCCTCTCTGGCAACTCAGAACCACTTCTGAGCCCAGTTTCAGGGAGCTCTGATGCCTCCGGTCTCCTCAGGCGTCTGTGCTCATGTGCACCTAACCACAAAACATAGAGATGCATATTGGAATATAATTTTAGGAGGTTTACAAAGAGTCTGGAAAGCTTCCCCCACCTCCTCTTGGCAATTTAGTTCACTTCATCCCCTGCTGGTCCATGGAGTCAGGTCTAGAGGGCAGTTTGCGTTGTTTGGGAGAATTAGAAAGCCAAGCATTGCTGAGTACAGAAGACCCAGTGGAGGCCAGTGTGGCCTAGAGAGAAGAAGCCAAAGATGTCAGAACCTCCCAGAAAACTACGGTATCTGGAACGACACCGCTCTCTCCTCATTCTGGCTTTCTTCTGAGACACTTTGTCTATAATTACAGATGTGAACTGGGAAATTATAGAGCCAGGACAGGTGGCCCCTCACTATGGGGATGGGTGCTTGATTTAGCAATCTCAATGGTTTGTTTTTTCTTCATTAATCATTTAGTAGACAGACAAGCTGCAACCTCCTGGCTGTTTTTTCCCCTTGCCCGCACTGTGTAGCTGCAAGCTTAGATAGAATCGCACAGCCGTTCATGGCTCTACCCCCCAACAACCCACATTTTCATGTGTTGTGCCACCATTCTGCCTTGGCACACTCCTCTCATTGCTACCCAGCTCACAACCCTCACCAGCTCAGCCCCTCCCTTGCTCTCTCCTCAGCAGACAGCGATTGTACTCTCTGGTTCTGGCTGGGCTGCCTGCCTCCTCCTCCTCCACCCTGTCTCAGATCCAGGCAGAACCCAGGGGCCAGATGGACAGTCCTCTTCAGCAGGGGTCAGGCTCCTGCTCACAACGCTTGACATCATCTGTGGGCCTCTAGATGCTGCCGGTCACTGTCAGTTCTTCAGCTGGACGTCAAAAGTACTCCACTCTCAACCATCCCGCCCGCCATCCCAGATTATTCTAACCTGCCTCTACGGTCACCCCTCGCCATCCCGGGGTCATGGTATCTTCCCACGACCTCGCTTTCCTATCTGTGAGTTCATCCTCTTCTCTGTCTCGGTCTCTGCTCTCTGCGTATTCACAGCCCTACTAATCCGGCCTCGCTCACTGCCTCTCCTCTCCCAGTCATCCCCTGTCCTTCAGGCAGAAATGATCAGTGACTTCCCATCCTTTTCAGTTTCTACCTGCAACATCAGTCTTGGGACACCCGTCCAATCAGACGGTTAGACTGGGAGCATTTGGGGGGTCAGGGGGATCCTTTGTCCTGCTCATCTTTATATCCCTTATAGCCATCCATGCTTGGCACCTGGGTGCTGAAGAAATGTCTATCTTGTTACCAGGTTCATTGAACTCTGGTTTTAGGTAGAAGGGGTTACAAGGCACAGGCAGAAATTTGAAGCAAGGCTCTCTGACAAGACCAATGAGTGAAAGTTTTGCCTGTCTTGGCTTTTTGTTTGTCTGGACCCCTTCTTTCACACACTTGATATCAGTTTCTTAGTTTCCTTACGCAGCCTCAGCGCCATGAAAAGAAAGGGATTATTCTTGTTCTTTTGGCTGAGCTCTGGCCGAAGTCTGTTGAAAAGTTCTGTAAGGACGCCGTGATTCTGCTGTAAGCAGGAGATTGTCACAGTCTTGCTGATTTACTATTATAAAAATCCTTCATGGATTTTGTTAAATGTGTTTAAAGCTTTTTTTACATTTATTTACTTAATGGTGTGTGTGTGTGTGTGTGTTGTCTGTCTGTTCTGTCTGTCTGTCTGCCTTAGGGTACGTCTTACTGACCTGTAGAGGTCAAGAAACAAATTCAGAATGCTGTCTTCTTCTACCATGTGGGTCCCAGAAATTGAACTCAAGTCGTTGGCTTAGAGGCCAGTGCCCTTTGCCTGCTGAGTCACCTCACTGGCCCAAATCACACATTTTTAAAACACACCATGTTCTTGCTTCTCAAAATCTCTTTCTAACACTTTTTATTAGCATTTAATATGGTTTGGTCCTATGTCTGTCTCCCCTGTGTATTTGTGAAATCACAGACTGGCTTGATAATTCTTTGTGTTTATGTTGTAGTTGGAAATGGATCTATTAAAAAAAATCTTAAAAACGTCTGTGAATCCCAATTCTGTCAGTGCTGAGGCAACACAAGAAACACAGACCTCAGGGCTGTCTGCAGTCCCGGGTCTACAGCCGTCGCTTGACACCGTCTCTGTTAGCTCACGTATGTAGTAGACCAAGAGCGAGCGCACATGTGAACAGACACAGACAAAGCAGCTACAGATCATGTAAATTGCCTGGGCTTCATGTCCCCTCCCCTGTACAGCAAAGCCATCTCCAGCTGTAAAATGATGCCATTTTATGAGCCCATAAAGTTTATCTGTAGGAGTGAAGGGGAGATAAAACACAGGAGAAAATAAATGTTGACGGAACATCTTGAGGTCTTTATGATTCCGAATGCTCAGAGGTTTTGCTTGAAGATCAGCTTCAGAATTGAGAGTGTTTGCTGGAATTCCTGGCTTGGGTTGATTTAGTTACATTTTACAATTAATTTTCAAAGGTGCGGTGTCTATGTTGTATTTGAGGAGTAACAAAAATATAGTGATACAAATGAGGAAGTGTGGCTGTCACGGGAAGACAAGTCTTAAGCTGATCAGTATAGGATCCGTACCCTCGCTCTGCCCATAAATGAATGCTTAATAGTAATTTGTTAAATGCCAAGAAATAACAGTGGATATATATATACATATACCTATATACATACACACATACATACATGTGTGCTCTGTGTATATATGTATATAAACATGTACACACATATGTCGTCACATACATGCTATGTGTATGTGTATTATATGCATGCATGTGTGCATGTATATATAGGTGTGTATGTACATATGTATGTGTGTACGGTGTGTGTATGTACCTACCTACATACATATATATTCTTCACAGTGCCATCACTTGGGACCCTCCATCTCTTGGTAAGGGTGGGGTTCTCCATATCTCCTAAACCATCAGAAAGGCGGGGTGACATGCACTCTTGTAACTCCAGCACCAGGAGGGCACAGCCAGGGGGAACCATGAGCTCTGGGCCAGCCTGGGCTACATAGTGAGATTCTGTCCATAAAAAGAAAAAAAAAAGGCAAATAATAAGAACGAGAAAGAAAACTGTACCTGACTTTGCTTCCTCCGGCCCTAGAACTCTAGAAACAGGTTCTTCCTCTTTGGGTAGGAAAATGGAAGCAAAGTCGTGGAATTTCAACCTGAGGTAATGTCTTTTGATTCAGCCATTATTCTCGGAAAGCCAGTGATGTTTTGACAGTCTTGGAGTCAGGCGAGCAAAGGGAGTCTAAGGAGTTTTCTAGCTGAACTTCAGATACTGTTTTTAAAAGAGCCATCTGTGGTGACCTTTAGCGTACCATGCTGCTTTCTCAGAATTTTCTCTCTGGATTCACGGTTGTGCTGACCGCGTGGCTCCTTACCCTGGGATTTGCCCTTACTTAGAAACCTAAGGAAATTGGAAGCAGGGACCCTCATGGAGACGTTGCATCATCTGCGGAGGGATGGGAGGAGATCCATTATTCTGACACCGTGCCTATCTTCTTTAGTCCAATCGCCTATCTTGCACTGTAGAAATCTCTCAACATCTGGAAATCTCCGAGAGAAAAGAAGGGTTCCACTTTATCATCGTGAACTCCCTGTGCTGCCAAGGACCGTGTGAGGAAGATAACGCGGCTAGAAAATGGCAGACATCAGTTTAACGATAAAGCGCTTCTCAGGAGATAAACTCTCATGCTTCGAGCACGAGCACTATGAACCAGATAGAAACTGCGAGACGGAAGATGTGGATGGAGGGATGGGTAATATTTTTTTGATGTTAGGGACATTATGGATAGTATGCTGCTTACCTAAAATATGATTATTTAAACATAAATTCTTAAAGCACACACATATTTAAATCTTTATTCTGGTTAAACTCTTTGATACATCCCCACCCCCATCGTGTGTGTGTATGTGTGTGTGTGTGTGTGTATGCATGCAAACTTGCTCAACTTAAAGGTATAATTGTATGACTTAGAATTTCAGCTCTGGCATGAGGGGAGGTCCCCCCAGCAGTTTATTGTCTCATAAGCAAATGGCAAATCCTTGAAAGAATGAGATCTGAGATGAAGCACTTTGGCCACTGGGTGCCATCCTTGCTCCATGCAAGAATCTCCTGAGCCATATTTTTTAGGGAAATGGTTAAAAATCCCAAAGGTGGTGATGTAAAAGTAATTTTGAGATATAATAACAGCGGCGCGTGTGTGTGCATGACCTGGAGTGTGTTAGTGACAGCGATGCTGATTCATTCACCCAGGCGTGAGCCGGAGGCTTGGAGAGCTCTCCCCTTTGATTTAGCCTCGTGAACAAAGCCAGCGGCCAGGTCGGCATCCTTGATGTACCCCAGCAAGGCATCCTGTGAAGGCATGGAGGCCGTGTGGAGGAGCAGGAATTGATGAGGGAGTATCTTGTAAGCATCTGGAGGTCAGAGGGTCAGATGCTGCATTAATTATCTTTACTGTTGTTTGTAACCTTGGCATGCATGTGGCGCTGCGCTTGAGCTAGCTGCGTGGCAGGGCCTAGCCCTTCGAGTGCAGCCGTGGAGGACTGAGCCAATAAGCTATTAAGAACCCCTTTTCCTCCCTTCTGCTAATGCCGAGTGTTTGCTAGAAATCTCTGGGGGTGATCTTTGCTTCCCTGGAATAATAATTAAGTTCACAAAGGTACCGCCCTAGCCAGGTCTCAGAATATCCAGAGTCAAGAACAGAGGCCAGGAAGAATTTTGTCATCTTTGGGTTTGAGTCTCATATATAAAAAGAAGAACTTAAACTTGGCCACACAGAGCACCCTAAGACGGCTTGGTAATACAGACTGACCTTCTCAGAGCTTCAAGCATTTGGCTGAAACTTAAAGAAGTGTGGCAGGAAACAATAAAAAAATTTAATTAAAAAAAAGTTAAAAAAAAAATCTGTTAGGTCTCATAGTAACAAAAAACTGAGACACCTTCTGATAAGACCACACTGTAGAAAGGGACCTACACCTGCAACACCTAAGCCCTGTAGTTGGCCCTAGAGCAGTGCTTCTCAACCTTCCCAGTGTTGCAACCCTTTAATACAGTTCCTCGTTTAATACAGTGGTGACCTTCAACCATATAATTATTTCATTGCTACTTCACGACTGTAATTTTGCTGCTGTTCTGAGTTGTAACGTAAATATCTGATATGCAGCCTATAGGACATGTGACCTCCAAAGGGGTCAAGACCCACAGGTTGAGAACACTGCTTTAAGGCTGTCCCCAAGGCAGCATGGCAGCACCCCCGGGGGTTAAGGGTAACTGAATCCATGCCTCTATGGAAGGAGACAGTACGAGGAGGGGTAGTGAGAATGTAAAACACCAGACTTTCTCAGCCTATCTAGGGATAAGTGTCATGCGCAGAGATGTGTTAAGTGGTGTCAGGCAGACAGATTGAAGAATGCATTTCCTCTTCTTACTCTGGGATGGCGCAGACATTGCTCCTCGCCAGGAGCAATGCTGCTCAGCACGGTGTTCCTGCTGAGCCGGTTGCTTCCGCAGTTCTTGCTCCGTTGAGCAGCACCAGCAGCAGCAAGCCTCTAAGGGAGCTATTGGTGACCCAACTCAGGTCCTGTATTGGGCAAGTCATGGGAGGACCATCCTGTCAATCAGAAGGCCTCAGTCACTCCCGCTGAAGTCCTTTCCTCGGCCTAGCAAAGGCTCTGTTCACTCAGTGTGATGGAACCTTAGAAAATGAGAAACGCGGCCTGCCAGGTCGACTTCTGGTGCATGGCTTGGATGAACTCATTTAATTGTTACCCTTAATATTTTTCCCTTGCTTTACAGATGATAAGCCTGAGACATTTAGAGAAATGTCCAAAATGTCCCATCTAAAAAGCTATGGTCTGGCCAGACATGGCATGCTGAATTTATAGTGTCCTCTTTTCAACGACATGGATGTCTTTGATTTAGAAGAGTGGCCTTGGTCCTGTCCTTGTGTTCTGATTCTGGACCCTGATAGAATCTTGGGTTTTACTCCTGTGATGGATGAGTTTAGGTTTTAACTGACTTGGGTGTGTGCACGACAGTGTGTGTGTGTGTGCACATGCATGTATAAATGGGTGGGTATGGGTACGCATGCATGTGTGTGTGCGTGCACATGTGAGCATGTGTATGCCTGAGAGTGTGCCTGTCTATCTACAAAGTTGTCCAGCCCCACTGCTCCCCTGTGCAAACCTCCTCAGCTGCCAGCATTGCAGTGTCAAGTTGAAGGGAAAGCTTTGGGGGGGCTAAAAATAATTTTCCGTCCAAAGCGTAAGTCCTGAACAATTCTCAGACTGACTGATCCCATTCCTCACGACCGGGCACACTTCCTAACATACATCATAATTCATTGGCCTTTCCAGAGACAAAGAGGGCTCTGGGAAAATGCAGCTCTGTGGTGACTTCTGCAGGAGCAGAGGCCCATCCCCACGGCTAGGCTCAAGTTCATCAGACAGCTCTGCAAAACGCTGATGTGGCTTTTGAAAAAGAACACTTTGTACCCTTCCCTTCACCTCCAACAAGAAAAACTCGAAATTCCGAAAAGAAGGAGAATGGGGTGGGAGGGGCAGTTTCCATAGTGATTTCAGTGACTGCAACTGGGAGAAACAAAACGGCCCTAAGAGTTGCCCAGCCCTTTAAACATTGCGGAGGTGTGTGTTTCTACCCAAAGTGTCATCCGAGACACCAGCAGTCTCCTGAGAGCCCACCATGATAGAACTTCCCTAGGAGGCTGGGTTCAGAAGAAAGGCTGGTTATGTGGACAAACCAAGAGTCCATCAGTCTAGTGTTGAGGAAGTCCTTGTCTGCACGGAGCTCTGTTTGAGCTTCTCTCTCCACATGAACTTCACTCTTTGACTGTGGTGCATTGGCTCAGAGAAGGCAGTGTGGCGTAGACTGAAAGACCCCAGCTGTGACATCTTTTAGAAGAGAATCGCACAATACACCACCCGAAATCTTCCTAAGAAAGGCCACAAACGAGAAGACTGTGTGCACCGGAAGGGAAAGCAGCCCCATAGATTTCATCACTACAAAACTAGGTGATGGTCTCGAAGCCATCTGAAACTCCCAGAGCTGGTCCCTATGACTCTGCCTCAATTGCCCAGATAGCACCTGGACCAAAACCACAGAACGTCACAGTGCAGCATCCAGACTGTTGTGGGGTACTCACTGCTGATTGGTGTCTGTCAGAGACTAGGTTTCTCTAATTCCCTATAGGGATTCGCTTTGCAGAATCTTGGGAACACTTTCTGACTGACTCAGTTGGGTTCACATGCCTAGTTCTGAATCAGTCCACTGTATGGAGGACTTTGTGGGTAGAATAGTGTCGGTTTCCAAGTGAATGCAGGTAGCTGAGTATGGAAGACGACCATGTCTCCTAGGAAAGACAGAGGAGCATAGAGTATCACTGCTGTCCTTCAGTCTGGTGCAGCTGCAGACAGCTTTCAAAGGATGGTTTTCAATCACCACCAGGCCCCTCCCTACTGCTTTTTATTTTGTAATCAGAGATATTTCCTGAGAATATAGATGGGATGCTTACATCATAATGTACAGGTACTAGATGACAATTATCATTGATCTATTCCCCGAAGCAGTTCCCAGCAATACTGACTAGATTCTATTACTGAACAGAATACTTTATTGTGTGCTTAAATATTCTCCCTCCGTGGATTATCTAAGTGTTGGTCACCCTGATTTGACTTTCTTTCAAATAATTTAAACTACTCAAATGCCAGTTAAGTTGGTCCAAAAGTCTGCATTTATGACCGTCTGTCATCAGCCCATACCAGACCAGCAACTTTTCTGCTGTGCTGGGTGATAACAGAGACCCAGAAATCTCCATTCAGCTGGACCAACCAGCAACCTGTGGAGTACTTCTAGGGCAGTCATTTCTACATTAATTAATTAGGTCTTCCTGGAAGATTAAACAGATCAAGTAGGCCAAACATCCCTATATCCAGCAGTAAAATAGCTCAATTTCTAATGTACTTCCTGGCCTCATTAGAATTCAATTAGTAAAGGACACTCTTTCCTAGAGGCCCTTTGGCAGATTTGTGTATGAACAGTTAACCTGGTGGTAGCAAAGGCAGTTACTTGTGGTCAACCAATTCTGTCTGACTGCAAAGACGAATCCCAAAGATGTTTAGATAGGACTGTACTCACCCTCCCCAAGTGATGCAAATATTTTAAGTGGACAGAGCGAGATAAACTGCATCCAACACTACCCGACACTGACCACATCCTGCCGCTGCCAGAGTTTTTGGACTTGAAGGTCAGAAGGGAAAGGTCAAAGGGGTTATGTTAGAGACAAGGAGATGCAGAAGAATTTACAAGTCTGCCTTGACAAGGTTGGAAGTCATTTCCCAAATAAACAACACTGGACTTTAAAATATATAAATGGACATTCTATGAAAGGTATGTAGAAATGATCACGTATTTCTTAATCAGGGGGAGCACTCATCGGGCCATGAAAAGCCGGGTATTTGAGGATTAGACAACCTTGTGCTGATTCTTTTATGTGTGCATTTCCCCCCTCTGCACAGCTGCCTGAATGCATGGGGAGATTTCTTCTTCTTCTAACAGGGTGTGTTATAGCTGCCATTCAGCCTTGAAATAGTTTTTCTCTCCAGTGGAACATCAAGCCAGTGATATATCTGTGTGGCTGTACCTACCTGTCACTTTTCTGCTGGCCCTAATGTGTTAGCACTCCACAGAAAGCCCGACTAGCCAATGACAGCACTGGAAGCTAGCTGCTGCCTTTATGGGACCCGGCAACAGGAAGAAGTATTTCATTGGCTGCCTGGCTGTCAGCTAGAGGGGAGGCTACTCCAGATGAGCCTCAGCTGTCAAGATGGAGATGAGGAATGGGGGTGGGGCAGATATTTGAGCATAGGAGCGTCTCTGTGGTAAGTGTGCCACCGTCATGCATGTTGTACACACGCACATACACACACACACACATGCACACACACATACACACACAATCAAACGTGAAAGAACGATACCATATCAGGGCAGCTGATTTTAATCTGCAGAATCCAAGATGCATTAAAAATTAGATTCTGGTCCCTAATCTTTTCAGTGAATGCAGGACCTCTGTGGGAATGGAATCAGAGCATGTCCATGGGTAGACAGGGAAGCCTCGGTCTGCTGGAGGGGAGACGCCGTGTCCAATAGGTTTGCTGAACACAGAGTCTATCCCCAAAGTTATTTTGCCAGTATCTGACCTTGAGACCTATCTCGCCCTTGAAGAGGTCTTCATTTTTGTAGTGAGATCACTGGAGTGAGATCTCTTCCTCCCGTAAACTCAGAGACAGCGGCCAAAGAGCAAGACAAGGCTGCTTGGACTTGGAACGGCAGGCTCTCATGAGGCTTGCCTTGCTCTCCATCCTTCATGTAGGGAGACCCCCCTCCTGCTGCTCCCCGCTCTTACTATTCCCCCTTGCTGGCCCCTTGCTGGCCCCCTCTTACTGTCCCCTCTCACTGCCCCCTCTTACTGTCCCCCCCTTGCTGTGACCCCTTGCTGTTCTCCTCTTGCTGCCCCCCTTGCTGCTCCCCCTTGATGTCCCTCCTTGCTGTTCCCTTGCTATCTCCCCTTGCTGGCCCCCTGCTGTTTTGTCTTTCAGTTGTTATTATAGCAGAGGAAATTAACATTGGTTAGTAGGCAAGTGAATAAAGCAATCAGGGAATATGCTGAAAAGAACAGGCTGTACAAAAGACCCAGCGCATGAAACATAAACTCTTAACCTGGCAAAGCCAGCCCCGATGGAAGACCCCCTTCTCTGTTTCACTTTAAACACATGGTACAAGGAAGGGTATCCTCTCTCAGCAATGAAAACTGGGTGAAGCCTATCCCAATGCCTCAATGCCAGGGACCCAGACATATGCTGCCTCTGCAGAGTGGGCAGAGTCGCTTGCTCCTTAGGAACTGCCTCATCTGGGCATCTTGCTCTCTAGGAACTTTGAGCAACCAAATGAGGCAACGACGCTGTCTGCTTTTCCCGAGAGTTACTCAGCTTGGAAGCTAACCAGATTTAACGGTGATTGTAATTAGCAGTGAGCATCTTACCAACCTTAGCCAGGATACTGCTGCACGCTAATTCTGTAGACTCACAACGAACCAATTAATGTGACTCTGTCCCTCTCATGGTATGAATGGTGATGATAGAGTCAAATCTGCCTAGACTCTGAGTTGCTTGCTACCCGCATCTCCCAGGAGCTGGAGAAGCGTCTGACATGTGGTCAGTGCTCAGTAAAATATGTATGTGATAAAGCAGCCAACTGATTGGCATGGAAAGCGAATCAAAAAATGTCACAGAATTTGTGAATCTGCCTGAGCTTCACAGATGACAAACTTTGGGAAGTCTGCTAGACGTTATGATCTTTTACGTGCCCGTGTCTCTGTTTCTAAAGTGAACTAAACCTGGGAGACATGAGCTTGATTCTTGCAACTGTGCAAAATAAACATTCCTTTATATCATTTTCTTAGTAAGGAGATTGAAGCCTACAGGGCAAAAGGAGTCACCAAAGGTCCCAGCATCAGCAGGTCACCGTCCAAGATCTAAATGCAGGTTCAAATGCAGGTCTTGGCGTGAACGTCTCGTCAAAATATGCCATTATATAGAAAATCCATCCAGGAGGCATTCACAAAGGAACTGGATGAGTGATGCTCAGATATTATTTTGGAATGATACAAAATGAACCGAGACATGAGATGCAGGTAGGATGAAAACCCTGCTATTTTTTTCATCCTTCAACAACTCAGGCTGGGCCACATCTTGATCTCGTGCTGGGCTTTGCAGAGATGAGGAACAGCTCATCCCTGCAGTCAGCTGCCGTGTCCACCAGATGCGGGCTCAACAGGTGGTCAGGGTAAAGGTTGCAGCTCCTTTACAAATACATAGTCATCAATACGGGACGAGATGAACATAAATACTCAATGAGCATTAAAGACCTTTTAGTTTCATTCTCTTATATTCTTAAATGAAGAACATGAAGGACTCCATTGTGGAACAGAATATAAAGTGAGTTTAGGGAACTCTCTCTTTCCTCTGGTACTACCTTCTTTGGTTCTCTTTACTTAAGGAGGAATAAAATGTTTTCTACACCAGTAAAACTCCAGAAAGCCTCAGACTCTGGAAAAAACTCACTGCTATAATCTGTATTATACCTTACTTTCGGAGTCTCCAGTTTCCAGGCTCCTACCCCACTGTTGGCTCCTATCTTCAGGACCTCCAGCACCTTCTATCTTCATGGCTAGCAGGTTGTCATCAATTACAGAAATGTCTGGGGTGGTTCACCCTTGTCAGTCTTGCCATTGTGTGAGAAGGATGAACTAGCATGCAGAGGTGGATTCCCAGGGTGGGATGGGGATGCAGACGCAGCAGCCATGCTGCTGATGGCAATAGTCAAAGAGAAGGAAGAGTAGCTGGGACTGAGGCCATGAAAACAGCAAATCAACCAATTGGCCCCTTCTTTAAGCTGACCTCAGACGTGTGTGTGTGTGTGTGTGTGTGTGTGTGTGTGTGTAAAGTTATTAACACAGCCACTTTTGACCACACCTTTTTCGTTTGAATGTGTATATATATATATATGTTCTGTGTGAATGTGTGTATGCATGTTTATAGATGCATGGTTGCACATGTATAATGTGTATATGTACATGTATGCACATGCATGTGGCAGCTAGAGGTTGACATCAGAGACCACACTTTTTTTCAAAGCCAGTCTGCTTTGAAAAAAGCAGCTCTTATAGCCGTGCCAGAGAGCACCAGTCTGAACACCCGCTAGCCTTGGGCACAGTCCCCCATGTTGTCAAGGAAAAGCAGAGGCCTGAATAATGTGTTTGCTAATGGCCATATCCTGTTATCAGAAATTCCATAGGCCATCCAGATCTTGGAATTGATACTATATTTGAGGGGAAAAGCCTTTAATTATAATGCTTATCATTGAATAAGAGTTGCAATAAAGACTCATCTCTGGGGTTGCCAAGTCACTTTAATTACAGCGATGGATAGCCAGAGTGTCTCCGCGTTTAGTGTCGGTATTTCTGCTCTGGAAGGAAAATGTGTTTCTGTTTTGAGTTGTGAATTGAGCTCCTAAAGATTCATATTGCCTTAAAATACCCAGAGATGCCCAGAGAGCAGGTCGTGCCTCCAGCCAGGGATCTCGGGAAGAAGGTAGACATAAAACTGAACGACAATGAAGCTGAGCTGTGGCGTGTGTAGGAATTAATGGTGTACTAACTACCTAACTGCCCGAAATAAAACCAGAGAGGCAGTGATTTGTGTTCTACTGAATGGAGGTGGCAAGAAATTTTATATGTTGCCAGGATTGGGTACTGTTGTAAACGAAACCTAAACTCTGGGTTTTGGCAGGACCTGAGAAGGGAGCTCAGAGCCTCCACTTTCCCTTCGGATTTGGCCATTACTCAACTTTCCTATGGCTTCACTTCTCAATTCAAAGTTGATACCAGTAAACAGCTTCTAAGACACGGTAAACTGGAGCCGGGGGTCCCAGCCAACAGCCGAGGACTGGAACATTGTTCAAGTTAGGCATAGTGAAAGCAACAACAACAGCAACAGCAACTGCAATTGCTGCCATCCAACGAGCGACTGCTGCATGCCACCCACCTCAACTGTGTTTAGCAGGCGCCAACGCCACTCTCAGAAGTGACGGCTGGCTTCTGTGCCCTGATGAGGTGTGGAATACAGCAGAGAGTATTGCTCTAGGGAGCTTTAATAGGGAATTCAGACACCTGCCCGCAGCTGCCCTGTGTAGCACCCCGCTGTTGAGTGGTGGGGACAGCTTCCAGCAATGCAGCACAGGACAAGAGAAAGGGGCATGTTTCTGATTTCATATGTGAACAATTTTGGTCTACCTTAGACTTCTATCTGTAGATATGAATAATTTTACAGAATGGGTCAGTTTATTTTTATTATTAAAAATAGCATATAATATATTTTGATTATATTCTTTACCTCCCTACACACCTAACTTCATACTATATATTCTCTCTCTATCAAAAAAATGGTTAAAACAAACAAACAAAAGGACTGTAAGACAAAACATAACAAAACAACACACACACAAAAACAAACAAACAAACAAACAACAACAAACACAAAATGGAGTCTACCTGCCCTGGAGTGTAGCTGATAGACCCAGGGACACTTCACTGGACAGTTATCACTTACAAACACCTTTTTACTTAGACATGGGACTTTCTGTCCACTTTCCCTTCTCCGGACTTGAATTTTGCTGAGTTTGAATTTGTGTAGGCCCTGTGTGTGCTGCCACAGTCCCTGTGGGTTCCTGTGTATGTCAGGCCTGTTGTTTCTGAAGACACTGTTTCCTGGGAGTCGCCCACCATCACTGACACTTACTAACTTTCTGCATTAATTCCTAATTTTGAGGGTGCTGAACACTGAATGTGGGTCTTCAGCAGGAGAAGCCTTCCGAACAGCTGAAAGCTCAGTCCTTTAGGGAAGATTTGATTCCAAGCAGTTGCATTCCTTATTTGTAAACAATAGTTTGTATATATTATATATTTGTATATAAATTTATATATTCACTACTATGCTATTTTAACTATATACATAATTTCTGTTTTTCCAGATATAGATATACACATGTCAGTTTCTGTGTGGTATAGCATCATTTGTCATCTTTGGCATGGGGTGACAACATCCTGGACTCATCTGTGACATGAATCCCAGTTGTTTGGGGAACCTGGGATTAGGATTTGTCTGATCCGGCTATGTCTGTTTAATGTTGTGACCCATTTATTGATGAGAGAGCTGTCTGTAGTAAGGAGCACTGCCTGTAACCATGAAAATAGGAAGGCTATCCAGCTCGGTAATCCTGCAGCCACCACCAGGAAGAAAAAAAACTTTGGGCAAAGGTAGCCTGATTGAAATAGGAATCTCTGGGAGGGAGCACTAAAAAGAACAGTCACCAAAAATAAAAGGGAAGAAACGCAGTCAGAAGAAGATCGCCGTATATTGCTATATCTCCAGCAAAGAAAACAAAATGTGATAGTCGTAATCATAGCAGATGAATGGTAAAAATACAGTGTGTCTGGCAGAGAGAGCAATTCATTCCGCCTGCCTACACAATCGCGCATGCTCTGTCGGGCTCCCAGAAATGACTTTAGGCATTAATCTACATTATTTTCACTATCTAATTCTAGATCAGAAAAATTCTAGTCCTGGCAAAAAGCCACACTGATATTTTATTTTTATTCCCCCAGAAACTAGCTTGCAATGCTGAAGAATAATTTTTATTAATATAAATAATCTCCCCCATTGGTGTTTTCTATCATACGCAGTGACAAACTGTAAGCTGTAACATTTTTGCTTTGACAGCTTCTGGAATCCATCATCTATTTTCATAGATCTTCATTCAGAAAAATATTTGATTTCTCAGGATTTGTAGCCCTATCAGAAATATTTGAATAAAAGATTTGCAGCTTTTGAAATCAATATCTGGATTTACTGTTGAAAGCTTAGTCGGTGGGTGAGATGCTACTGTAATCGTTTATCCTTTGTGACCTTTAAAGTAGAAAAATGACTGCTGTCTCATGCTCGTAGTTCAGACCACAGACACCAGTAAGATGAGCAGCATCTTCCAGTCATCCTGCAGCTCCCGGCTCTTGCAAGAATTACCTGCATCACTGCCTGGAGGCAGGGGCCTGCATAATCTCAGTCTTTCATAAAATAAAGTTGGACCACGTAGACAAAGAGCTTTGCTAAAGAGTAACCAGAATAGAGAGAAACATGACTTTGTTCATTTTCAACGCATAGGTTTATAATCTGCCTGTGCTCTTTCGAGTGAGTTAGTATGCGCTGTATCTAGAAGGATCTGTAAAACAATCAGAGTCTGAAGTTCCCGTTTACCCGAATCATCATCATAAAGGAAAAATATTTTTCTCAGTGAGAATTCCAATTTTAAAATTGTTCCATTCTCGATCAGTTATATTACTTATCATTATTAGATTTACTATGCATGTGTCTATTAGTCAGATCTTGGTACACAGGTATAAGTACGACCATTACATTCTATGCGGTATCAGAAATGTCTCACATCTCAAACCGAAGCTGCAGAATGCTACCAGTTAGTCTGAGCCCTCAGGAGGTCAGAGCAATTTAAGATGAGAAGTGGCATAAAATGAGCAAAGTGTATGGCGGGAGAGGCCACTGTAGCAACTCCTATGGGAATATATGGCTATAGGGGTTTGTTTCTCATTCTGGGTACACGTCAGCAGCTGGCCCTCTGTGCCCTGTGACCCCGTAGCATCTTCATGCCAGGATTCAGGCTAAAGGAGAAGCCCCACCTGAGATAGGCCATGCTTAGATAGATCATGCTTAGGGTGGAAAAAGAACAAGAAAGTTAACAAAGCCACAGGATTGGTCTTACTGTTGTGGGGAGGGCATGTGTGTGCATGTATGCGTGCATGCATGCATGCTTGCATGCGTATGCCCTTATGATCTTTTGGCAAAACGGAAGTCTCAGTCAGGGAGGTTTTATCATCCTGGAGAGGCACTGAGCTATGTGGCAATACACGAGCCTGTGGATTGCTCAGGCCTGGAGAAGAGAGAATGATCTGAACAATCTCACCACAGTAACTACCAAGGTAAGAGTCCCCTTCAGTTATTAACTCTGAAAGAGGCCTACTAAGGAAAGACACCTATGGGCAGTGTTTGATAAAGTGGCCTGGCCCCATGTCCCTGTCCCCGCTAACTGGTTGATCCCTGGGGCGGGGGTACCTTTTCTCCTCCTGTCCAGCACAGTGTGAACACACACAGTGTAATTCCGAGAAGGTTCGGTATATGCTTTGGTTCATACTGACACAACTAAAGTTAGTTCATCGAAAGGATGCCCAGAACAGTCAGAGCAGGGTGGTTCAACTTCTAGCATCCTCTCTCTTGGCACAGACTATCACCACGGGATATCAGGGACAGCCCAGGACATTACTCAGCACCTTCTGCTTCCTGCTAGCTAGTTCTTCCTCTTCTGCACCGTCCTATGCCCTTCCTCGTCTCTATGATTTCACCTCCAGGCTTTCTTCTAGCACTGTCTTCTCAACTGAAGTCCTCTGCGACTTGGGACGTTTGTGGCCAGCCCTGCTTTTCCTGGTCTTGATAGATTTTCTTGCTGGGCTGGGTTAAAAGATGAGGGCAGCTTGTCTTTCCACACAGTCTTGACTCTGAACAGACGAATGTTCTCAGTCAGCCAAATCCTTTCTCTGCCTCCCTTTCTCTGCTTCCCTTTCTCTTTGGATTGCTCATGGCTTAACTTTCTCCACTCTCTGTTCAAAAGTTAACCTCTCCGAGCCTCCTTCAAGTGTGAGTTAGTGAGAAACCAGCTGCAGGTGAGTCAGTAAATCCTGCTCAGCCCCTTCCTCTCTACTCATTTGCGGGGCCGAGCAAGGGATAATTTATCGCCATAGTAGATGCAGTGAGACTGACCCGTGGGGTTTCTGCCCTGTGTCCCCGTAGCTGACTCTTGCTTAGCTCGCCATGCCTTCTGTGACTTCATTCCTCAGCCTCTCCCTTCCTACCCTTCTTCTGGTACAGGGACTGGAGACGTTTTAAATGATGGTCCCTTGCTGGCTGTTTCTTTTCACCGAAGCCTTCTGGCACCTGACAGTAAGCATCATGAGTGGTTAGCCCCACGTAAAGGTGACATGTCTGTCTGTGCTGCTGTCTGGGCTTCAGCTGTGAAGGCGGATGAAGACTGAGGACTGATGTATTAAGCCTCGATCCCGTTCCATTCTTGTCCCAGAAGACGACTAAGGAGACCTCATTATAAACAACTCTACCAAGTGACTCCCCTTGTGTTTCTATCCCTTTGCCATCTGTGTAGATGAATTCAGACATGCTATTGACAAATTCGAGGGACAGTGGAGCTGGAAAAAAAAAAAAAAAAAAAAAAACTTTTGCTCCTGGGAACTTCGCTGGGCAATAGGAGCAGAGTCTTATGTTCCCTTCTCACTGGCTCCGCCACCCTCCTCTGACTTGGAGCATGAAGAGCAAGCAGGGGCTCCATTCTCTCAACTTCCCATTAAAAAGGAAGCTTTCCTTAAACCTCCAGACACAGCTCCCTCCTACTTCCTACCCCCTCATTCTCCTGATACACATTCCATTCCAGAGAAGGTGTCAACTTCCATGAGTCCGCTTCTTTTACATACTTTTTATAGACAGGCCTCGGGCTTGGCTCAAAAGCAAAGTAGAGAATGTCTGTCCTCTCCTTCCCTTCGGGAAGTGTCTTCCCGGAGAGACACGAAGATGCCACACGGCACTTGGCAACATGCCTGACGACTAAGAAGCCTTCAGAAAGGTATTTATTGGATGGACGAGAGTAAAAGACGCAGGTTGCGGAACTCCAGCGACAGAAGGAGCGGCTCCCACAGCACCGAGAAAATCGACCTGAGAGACACTGCCTGTGTTCTGCGCAGTCGGGAACTGGATGGGGGGACGCTGTTAGCCAAGGAGTTCTGCCGAGCCAGGAACGGTGACAGCAGCTGAGGCCAGGCCCTCTGAGAAGGAACGCCTTTCTTGGGAAGTCCCTCAACAGGAGTTCTATCTATAGCTGTTTTCTAAATAGTGGAATATTAGGATAGGAAAGCAGGGAGGCCAATGTGAGTTCAGCCAACCAGGTCTGAAGCCCAAGACCCAGCTCTCACCAGCTCCACACATACGCATCTCCTCCATCCCAGTGGCTGGGGAGGCTGATGTCGTCTTCTACAGGTTGATGCCGCTGAGCCTTACCTTATGAGGCACTGGCATTGGTGGTGTGTCCCTCTGGCGTTACCTTGGAGACCCAGTTCTGGATGTTTTCCCCCAAGTAATGAGTAGAGTATAATTTACTGGAAAAGAGATCTTCTAAAAGGCACGGGGAGAGGAAGAGTTGGATTTATAATCTTGCAGGCTTCTGCGAAGGGGAGCAATGTGCGTAAGTGCAGCATACAATGTTTATTTTGAAGACTTTCACTATTCACCTTGCAATAACACCGATAACTGCCTGCCGTGGGTTAAATGACATTTCCCTTTAAACCCACAAGTTGAGGCCTTCATGACCAGGCCTTTAGAATGTGACTGGACCTGGAGGTAGGGACTTTAAAGGGGAATTATGTATAAATGAGGTAAAAGAAGTCATCCTGAATCCAACAGGAACAGTGCCAGAGCTACTCAAGCATAGGAAGCCAGATGGGGACACAGCCATCTACACCAAGGAGGGCCCCAGGGAGAACCAAGACCTGGCAGCATCTTGGTTTGGGACTTTTAGCCTCCAGGCCTGTGGGAACACACCACTTCTGATTCAGCCACCTATGGGCCGTGTCAGGCAGCCCCAACGGGCAGCCAAGCAGACCTCTCTCTCTCCCCCTCTCCATCCATCTACCTACCTATCTCTAGTCCTGCGTCTCTCCCTTCCTTGGCCTCATGGCTGTTATGCGATGAACATCCTTCCTCCACCAGGCCCTTCTATCACGCTTCTTTATGTCTGAAAGCAGTGGGGCCGCTCAACCGTGCACCCATGTCATAAGCCAATGAGTCTTCTTCCCTTAAGTGGATTTTTCTCAGGAATTTGTCACATCAGGGAAAGCTGCTAACACAGTAGTCGCAGCAACAACGTAGTTCATATAACAGCCATGGACATTAAGTATTTCCTATTTCTATGCGCTGGGCTTTCTCCTTCTGTTACGCCTCAAGCTGCCATGCAGCGTGGTCTTGTGGTGGTTTGTTTATCCAAGGAATGCTCAGTCTGAGATTCACTTCAGGGTCTTGCCAACAGGCCCTCAAGGATCGGTGTCAGCATAGGATTAGCTTCTACACCTGTTGGGAAGAAGGTTCTAGGCAATCACAAGGTGAAGTAAGTAGATGGCTCAGAGAAAATTTAAGGATTCGCGTGCTTCTTTTTGGTGATGGCACTGCGCTAGCAAGCGCATGTCTACTGCGTGTGTCTGCTCCTCCAGTAAACAGTTCGTTCATTCAGGAAGACCTTGGTCTCTCAGGAGTTGATGCTACGTGTGTCCAATAAGCACAAAACTAACTGGGGTTCATTCCAAAGGCAGCTATGAGCTTAGAGAATTCCCCGAGTGAATTCATACAAACAAAAGCTAAGACAGCGTTCTCCCAAATGGACCTAGGATGTTCATCATAAGAAATGGACCACGCAGCATTTGCAGCTAAATCCCAAGTGCTGTTCATGGTGTACCAAGTTACTTTGCACTGGACAGGAATGGGTGACCTTAGCTTGGCATTGGTCCATTTCCAGAGGTAGTGGGGGTAGTTCGGAGCCAGGATTTGCTGGTCAGAGTCAGATCTGACTCTGTTGGTTGCACTGCGAATTTGAGCAGTCACTTTATCTATTTATGTGGCTTCCTTATAATACAGGATTTCAAATACCCCCAGCTTAAATATTCCTAGTGTGCTTATAAAGAACCAATGAGTTAATATTCACAAAATATCAAAAGCCGTTTCTGGAATTCCATGAGTTCTGTGGGGAAAGTGCCCTGGAATTCCTTCTGCATCTCTGTAGCTCAGCTTCCTCCTCCACTAGTCCTGGAAGCCTAGGGCCTCTCTGCCTCTGCTTTCATCCAGAGGAGCAAGCGGGTGTCTGGAACAGGCAGCAACAGGTCTACTTTGCTCTGAGTGGTCAAGGCCAACCGGCCACCCACTTTGTGATTTCTTCCCGTTTACTGAACTTCACAAAATGCTGTATTGTGTGTCAAGCGACCCAGGATTGTATTTCCCATTTTATAGCTCCTGAGAAAGCTTCCTTTTCAGCTGTAGAAGAGGCAGATTATGACTCCCTTTGATAAGCCCTCAACTACACAGGTCTGAACAAAGCCAAGGACCAGCCGGATCAGAGGAGTCCAGGTACTCCCAGCCAGACAGTCTCACTTCTTGAGCTCCATTCAAATTAGCTGCGGGACTCATAATTTCATTTATTGCTGCGGTAAACTAAATGGTTCTCTATCCGAATGTTATTTCCTGGCTATTAATCCAGTCGTTACTTTGGATTGTGACACTCCTCTTTGATTTAGGGATATGGCACCTTATAAATATTTAAAAGCTGAAGACTGACACTTTGAGAAATTGACTTAGATTTGTTTTGTTAATGTCGTATGGCTGGAGTAATTATAGGCTTGGAGGATAGGGTTCCGTCCCGTGCTCCTCAGGCGGGATGGGGGACGTGTATCTACAGCACAAGGAACTGGGCCATAGAAGGCCTTTCCGGGGCTCTGGCAGGTGAGACAGTCACACCTAGCTCCCCAGGATGTCCTCTGCCTTTTATTCCTCATTGCACAGAACCTGCTCTTACATCCAAGACTGTATGGATGGAAACTGCCCATAGTTGGTAAAATGGTCCAAAGAAGATCTCTCCTGAAAGACTGGGGATGTTTTATGCATCCGTACATGCCAGCAAGGGTTTACTGCAGGGCTCGGGGTGACGTATGGACTGGTGTGATTTAACTGTGGATCAATCAACCTATTAGGGAAAAAAGACAAGGTCAATAAGGTTGGGTCTTAGTGAACCAGAGGTCATCCTCCATTTCTCAACCTAATGTTCTTATTTCCTTTCCATTAACATTTCATAATGAAAAAATGCCTATATTCTTTAATTTTTGAGATAATTAAGTGAATTTAGTGCCTTTGAAGGGGGAAGATTTATAATGGCACAAAGAACCACACTATTAATAACCGGAAGACAGGGGCCACTGGGAGAGCAGCAATGATGTCGCCATTGCCATTTAGGCTTCTTTGGTGACAATCGGTAAGAGGTTTCAGCTCCCTATTTCAACACAGAAATAGACTTTCCTGCTGAGAGCAGAAAGACCTGTGTCATTTTGCATCCTGCCTTTGTCTCTCAGGAAGCAGTTTTCTGGTCGCTCTTAAATCTGAACAAATTGCAACAAATAGAGATATTTTCAAATACTTGGCATCCTCTATACGCAAACCATCAAAGTGGGAGGGGAGCGGAGCTGTTCTGGAGCTTTCCGAAGGAGGAGCAGTGTGGTATTTGTTGGTTATCACGGCCTGATTAGCGTGGTCACTCGCACTGAACACGCAAGCACAATACACATGGCCGCCGCCAGTCGTATATGTTAAAAGAGACTGAGTACTAAATCCAGCTTACTTCTGAGTTCCCAAGTTGTCCATTAAAATGTACCATTTCATAGCAGCATTTGATGATTTCCAGATTAAAACAGTCACTTAAGCATCCTCATTGTCTTTCTTGTTCCCTTCCTAGGCCTTTTAAAGTAGTCATAGAGGATTTTGTATCAACTCTCAAAGCCAAATAAATTGAGAAAGAAGTTACTAACGACAACACTTTGGAACCTAGAGAACAGACAGATAAATGGGATTTAACTTAGCAAACCCAAGAAAGTCAAAACAGCTAGCAATGGAAGGTGAGAGGTCAGCTTCACACCATCTAATCTCTGCCCCCCCAGCAAACAGCTCAGGAGCTGCCTCTGAGTGACCACAAAAGCGGGGCTGCTGCCGGAAAAAGCTGCACATCTAAGGGCAGTTGAATCCAGGCTCCCCAGTCCTGCTCCCTGGTATCTGGAAGCTAGCCTTTGCTTAGGTAGAGCAGGGGAATCTTTGCACAGGGGCCATCTGTGCAGAGGAGGGCTGGGGTGCGGGCTGAAGATGAACCAACAGTTCCACACTGAGGCTCCCCAGACGCCCCCTACAGACTCCCAACTGGATACCAGCCAGATTCTCCAGGGAACAGGAACTGATAAACAGCAAAGACATGAGGAGGCTTCCCCAAGAAAACAGGTCACTCAGCTCCTAAGCAGGGTAACCTCTAAGCTGTAATAGACTCTTTTAAGCAAGACTGGGAAACCAAAAATTACCAGACACCCAAGGAAATCCTCCAAGACTTCTGAAGCCTCTGATACCTTAAACTCCCTTACTGGAGGGTAATTGAGGAAGACCCTGAGCCATCTGAGAATGAAGGGAAAGGGTGGTGGGTGCTCATTCCTTGGCCTATTATCCTTAAAGTAAAGACAGCAACTTGCTGGTCAAACAAACCAGTGCCATGAAGATCGATACTGCACGGCTCCCTGTGTACACAGTAGTTAGAGCAACCAAACATGGAAACCAAATGGCTGCTAAAAGCTGAGATGGGATCATAGAAGTCGCTCAGTGGGTATGATTACACATGATGAAAAGTTCTAGAGGTCTGCTATACAATAATATACATGTATTTAATAATTCTGTTAGCTTGAATGTTTGTGTAAATTAGCATATGTGTTTCTGTCACCATAAGAACAAAGATCAAAGCAGAGTGGTAAGAAACAAATAGAGAAGGAGAAGAAATGCCCAATGGGACTGTCATTAACATCTTCAGAGAACTGAGGGTAGTGTCCT
This sequence comes from Chionomys nivalis, assembly GCF_950005125.1. NCBI lineage: Eukaryota > Metazoa > Chordata > Mammalia > Rodentia > Cricetidae > Chionomys > Chionomys nivalis. The sequence continues at coordinate 7,606,584 of NC_080107.1, forward strand.
GGTTGTTTCTCTCTTGCTGTGGTAAAACCCTGGCCAAGACAACTTGGGGAGGAAAGGATTTATTTGACCTTACAGGTTGCAGTCCCTCATCTAGAGAAGTCAGAGCAGGAACCTGGAGCCATCTCTTCATGACATCCATAGATTGATCAAAGCATCTATGCTGTGGGATAATGTTCTTGTATACTGTAAAGATTTGTCACTCATATTAGTTTAATAAAACATTGACTAGCCAGTAGCCAGGCAGGAAGTATAGGTGGGGCAACCAGACTAAGGGAATTCCAGGAAGATAAAAGGCAGAGAGCAAGTCACCAGCCAGACTCAGAGAAAATGAGATGAGAATGCCTTACTAAGAAAAGGTACCAAGTCACAAGGCTAACCACAGAGAAGAATTATGAGCTAATTTAAGTAAGAGATAGTTAATAATAAGCCTGAGCTAATAGGCCAAACAGTTTATAATTAAGCCTCTGTGTGTTTCTTTGGGACTGAACATCTGTGATATTGGTCAGGACAGAAACTTCCACCTACACATCTAACATTTTCAAAGGAGACAATGTTGTCATTAATAAGTTCTCTACTATTTTTTTTGACAAAATGTTTGTACCAATGGTAAGCACATAGGTGATAACAAAGTTCACAGTAAAGAGGATTGTTATCCCAACATGGTAACACATAACTAGTTTCAGCATGCAGGAGGGAGTTTGAGGCCAGCCTTTGCTCCATTGAGAGACTGAAGAGCTACTACTAACCCTACCATAGAATTTAAAATAAGATCAACAAATTGACAGGTGGTCATAGTAAGCTGTATGAGTTAACTATGAATATCTTTCAGTTGTGCATAATGGTATAATTGTTGAATAGTACCTAACAAAACAAAGTATGAATATATGTATTATGTATGTATGTAGGTAGGTAGGCATGCAGGCATGTATGTATGAAATGGTCTAGTACATGAGGCAACAGAGGTTGTTAGATGTAGCATGAGTCAGATTGACCATTGTCTTCAACGGTGGGATCTTGGATAATTCTTCAAACAAAGCATTTGTAAGAAGTATTAGGATTGTAGCTATCTTACTTGATTAAAATAAATCTAGGTGTTGAAAGTGGTTGCTCTGGGTAAGAAAACATTTGTTGCCAGAGGAATATGACTGTGTGTCTGTGTTTGTAAAGCATGGTGGAGCTGATTTGCATTCAGCACTGACATGTTTAATCCTGCAGAGATCCAAATGCATCAGTGTTTATTGCCACCCTATTAACAATAGCCAAAATATGGGATCAGCCTAAGTGTCTGTCAGCAGAATGGCAGCTAAATAAAGACAGTGATATACAATGGCATGGAGTTTTGTGCAGTCATAAGGAAACAGGAAGGAAGGAAGTTGGGCTGGGAGATGGCTCAGTGGATAAGTGCTATCTGTGGGATCATGAGGACCTGAGTTCAAACGGCTGGCCTCACATAAAGCTACATGCCTCTGTAACCTTAGTGCTGCGGTGGGCACAAACAGGGGACAGGGGTGGGCACGAACATGAGACAGGCGGATCCCTGGAGATCACTGGCCAGACATCCTAGCCAACCGTTAAGTTCTAATTGAGTGATAGGCCCTCTCTCAAAAGAGAGGAAGGTGGAGAGGAGAGTAAAAGACACAATGTCAACCTCTAGCTACCACACACTTGTGTGTGTGTGAACTCACACACAAATAGATACACACAAAAATGCCAAAAGAAAAATAAAATTGTGTCACTTGAAGCAAAAATAGACAGACATTATAAATAATAAATAAATAAAATGGATCTGGGAACCAGCATTCTAAATAAAATAGGCCAGACTCAGGAAGGCAGATATTGTGTGGTCTCGCTCGTATGTGGGATATACATTCAAATACATGTGTGACATCACAGTGGAAATGGGGCTATTGATGGAGAGGAGCAGGGCTAACAGGAAGGGAGACGGGATGGGGTAGACTTTGAGCAAAATACTTGGCATGTATGTGTGACATTCCTAAGAAAATCTGTTATTTTGTACACTTATTTTTAAAAAAACTAGTGTACATTTATCCATCTTTTATGAAAAAGTTTTAAAGTAAATAAACAAGCAGGACACTCTCGTGGGGACACATAACACACCAAGAAGATATCTGCCACTGTGAATTCCACAAGCCTTGCCATTTAATTCCAGGAATCTAGTATCTGCAAACCTATTGGTATTTTAAAATGATTTGGTAAAGTCCAAGGGAATTAATTTTTGATTGAATTAAAGTCTTCAAACTGGAAGCTTAGCTGTCCCAACACATAGATTCGGTCATCGCTCATCCACAGTGGGGAATAAACAGTGTTTGTATTTTTAGCTTAGGCACATAAACTTTTGCAGAAAAGCACGGGGTTGGAGAGGCAGGATTGATTATGTGGTTTCTGGAATGCCCGGAGTGACCAGAGCTGGGTTTAATTGCTTAGCCAAAGTAGTTCCAGGGCATAAATTACTCGCAGGGTAATTTATACCCAGCGAGTAGGCTAGGAATACAAATACACAATGGTCTCTGAAAGCCATTAAATAACCCACACACACAGCAAGAATGGCCCAAATGGCATGGTAACCCAGCCAATCGGCATAAAAAATGATTTCCAAAGATTTGGTTTCCCTCTCCTTTAGGCTTGTGCAGGATAACCGATTGACAGCCACCTAACAGGAGTGTTCGGAAACTCTAAATAAGGATGACCAGTGTTAGAAGTGTGCCGTCTATTGCTTAAGCAATATAGCAAAATTGATCTTTTAACTGAAACTGCCCTTTCTCCGAGCAGCTCTATTTTATCATCAATGCAGCATGTTTTGTACCAGAGATGAGCTGTTTGCCCTTTTCCGTCCTTCTGAATATATAGAACATATATAATATGTTTAATAGAGAATGTTTTTGCAAGGGACGGGATACAAGAATGCAAAGAAGAGCAGTGTATTCCCACGTCCTGTTCTGCATGGAAGCAAATAAAATTCATAGCTGCTGGACACCCAGATGTTTCCGCACACAGCCATATGCATCAGAGTACATTGTACGGCCATAGTTCCAGTAAACTAGACAGTTGTATATTCTAAATTGGTAGAGAGATCCAGTGTGTATATTTTATCTTCTAATTAGCTTCCCTTCCCTCCCTCCCTACTCCATTTTCTTGGGCATTTGCTGCTCAGAAACAAAAGACATTTATAGCTCAGAGTTTAGCCGTATCAGGGTGTAAGTGCGGGTCAGGCCTGATTTATGTGGCACGGCCGATAAGCCAGAGAGAGTGGGACACGGGGTTAGGTAAAGCTAGTGAACTTGGCTTGTGTCTTTGATTCCGTAGGCAGCCAATATCCCTCTGGTATCAGAGCTGGCCATCGACGACATTCATTTTGATGACTTTTCCCTTGACGTTGACGCCATGATCACAGCTGCCCTCCGGATGTTCATGGAGCTGGGCATGGTACAGAAATTTAAAATCGACTACGAGGTAAGAGGTTCTGTGATGGAGCTAAGGGGTGCACCTGGCAAAGTGTTGCAGCCACTGTGATATAAAGGCTTTTTCAAAGATGTGCTGTAGGCAATGGTTCCTGCCTGTGGACCCCATGGAAGCGCTGCGAGGATCCGGCAGCGTTAGTGGAAGTTTAGGGTTTTGTTTTGGTTTGTTATAATGTCTTCGTTAGATTTGTCTTGTGTTACATGTTTGACTGTTTTGCCTGTGTGTAAGTATGGGCACCGCGTGCATGCCTAGGACCCAGGGGAGGTCAAAAGAGGTCACAGAACACCCTCATACTCCAGGTAAAGTTGTGAACCAGACCCCGATCTGCCACCAGCACCATAGTTGCTCTTAACGACTCAGCCACCTGCCCAGTCCCTGGTGGAACGTCCCGATCGCCTTGGTGTCCCTTGAGCTGCGGTCCTCTGAGGACACAAACACATCCCTCACACAACCTCCCCCTCCCATTTCAGACCTTGTGCAGGTGGCTTCTGACAGTGAGGAAGAATTACCGAATGGTTCTCTACCACAACTGGAGACACGCCTTCAACGTGTGCCAGCTGATGTTTGCCATGCTCACCGTAAGTACGTCTGTGAATGGAGGAAGGCCACCTTCTGTTCGTGTGGACCTCCTGGCTTTCTCCTATATATTTCAATGCCACTGAAAAGTTTCCCTGTGGTGATGTCATGGCAACCCACACATGTCCTGGTTATGGCAGCATGCATTTGACAACAGCTTCTTTAAAGCCACGAAAGCATCAACACCTTAAGACAGGGGTGCAGCCCTAGAATGGATACCGGGGGCCTTTTCCCAGTGCTCTCTTTTGGCAAGCTGGTTCCTTTGCCCAACCTTACTCCCTGCCCCTAACACTTGGATTTCTTTGTGGAGGAAATAGAGATAAGTCACAGGGCAGAGAAACCCCTGCATAAGATTGGGTTGTGGCCACGAGCCAAGAGGTCGTGTGAGCATGACCGTGAGAATCTGGAATTCTGAAAGAACACTTGCTTGGGGAAATGTCCAGTGGGGCCTCGGGAGAAGGAAGGGGTAAGAGTGGACACCAGGGTTCAGAAGCTCACTACGCTGAAACTATTTGTCCCCTGGGCTCTAGCCCTTGTGACTGGTCAAGAAGACCGGCACAGCTGGCCAGAAAAGGTCTCAGGATTAACTCGGGATTAACTCTGAAAGCAAATGTTGACGCCAAGGATCAAAACAAAACCCTCTACTTAATCCCATTTGCTAGTGAGAAACGTTTCCTGGTGTCTACTTGCATTGTTAAATGACCAAGGAAAATGTTCCTGACTTCAATATGTTAGGTTCTCTGCTGAATAGTAACATAGACAAGTATAGATATGTACACATGTGTGAATATATGTAAATATGCTTACTATACAAAAATGGGGAATGGGTTCCGGATTCTTACATTAATACAAATCCCTCATGCCTTTGTACCCATCTTAAAATTTAGACACAAATTAGGGACTTCTGTGTGAAATGCATTTTGCTTTGGTGCAAATGATGGAAGAACATCCTACCTCTTCATTCAAATCTCGACCCTGCTCTCTGCCCATTAAACGCCCCCCCCAACCTTGAAGGTACTGATCCAATGCCAGCTTTTCTACAGAGTTCCCCATTCTCCTAAAGCACCAGCCATTCCTTCCTCCTCCACCGTACCAGTGTAGGCAGTGTTTCTACCGAGTGTCGTAAGTTCCCAATCTCTCGTTCTCATTAATTCCACCTGAGGGAAGGGACAGTTCCTTACTCCTTCAGCACGTGTTCCCAGTCTCTACATCCCAGCACACCCGTCCTCTGCGGTGCACTCAGCTCTCAACCGCGGGACTGGTCCTGCCTTCTGCTGTTGACACCATCAGAGCCAAGACATCGCTTACGGAGGGGAAATGCTTCGGCTCGGGAGGCTTTCTTGCCCAGGGGCCAACACTGCCTGGAAACCAAAACTCCTTCATCTTGCTTGACTTTAACAGAGCTTAGCAGATGAGAAATAGTTTGCAGGTGGGGAGCTCGCGAGTCCAGCTCGCTGAGGGCAATGACTTACTAACTAGTTACCTTGGAAAACCTGTGGATTTGTGGAACTGCCAAAATAAGCAAGCAGGAGTATTGCTCAAATAAAGGAAATAGAAATGTTCGTGACACTGTGTTGAAGATATCAAGGGCAGTGGTCTTTTATAACAAGCCTCTGGGGACACAGGCATCTGGCAGCAGTGGCGTGGGGGGGGGTCATGGTGCAGCCACAGGTGTAGAAAGGATTGAATATTGAGCTTTCATCACTGAATGTGTTCGTGGTACCAGCCATCTTGATGCTTCTTAAGTAGTGTTTAAAAAAAAAAAAAAAAGAGCATTCCAGTGATGCCCCCTCCCCCATACTTGGGGACATCGTCCTGTCAGAGTATTTTAAGGGTGTTTTGTGTTTGCTCAGCAACTTGTAGAGTCACTGTTAGGAAAAGTCTGGGTTTTGTTTTTGTATCCATGCTGATGCAAAAATAGAAGCCTTCACTGTTGGAGTTCTCCCAGGGCGACGGATGGGAGGCTGCGGAGTATAGAAAGGGGTCTTTGGAGAAAGGATGACAGTGGATATTATTCCAGTCTCCTGCACACAGACCTGCGCCTTTGCATCTGGAGGAGTCATTGCTTTCCGCTCCGGGGTTCCGCCGAATTTAGTGAAGGATTACCGCGGGGCCGAAATGCCAACTTCTGGTTTTTTTCCACACAAGCATCTTCTCCAGCTTTGATCTTGGAAAATCTGGTTAAGCCGAATTTTTTGAATCAAGACAGCAATTCTGGAGATGGTGAAGACCGTTTGACCTATGCAGACCAAGTTCACTTCAAATCTAGTTTCTGACATATGATCTCCTGTGGGAAAGGACAGCCTTTATGTCTGTGTGGGCCCCAGAGCTGCACTCAGCCCTGGAGTCCCCTGAGGTCTCTCACGGGTTCCCTTTCACTGGACATCCTGCCTCCATTCACAGGATCACACATTTTACTTCTGGGTGAGAAGTTAAAACCAAACCAAATTTTCTATTAATCTGGATTTTTTTTTGAGGCAAGGCATGTAGCACAGGCTGGCCTTAAACAAGCCATGTAGCTGACAATGCTCTTGAACTTCTTTTAAAAAACATGTTTTTTTATTATTCTGAGAATTTTCAAGCATACATACAATGTATTTTGAGTATATCCACTTCTCACTCCTTCCTAACTCCTATCAGATACACTCCTCCCTTCCCCCCAACTTGGCATCATTTTTTATTTGCCCTTTAATTTGGGGGGAATTTCACACATGAACACTTTATTTACACAATATACACCCCCCTTGTCACCATCTAACACTTCCCTTGCCCCCTACTCCCTCTCCAACTCATGACCTCCTCTTCTGTAGTTGCATAATTATAATTTACACAACTAATTATGACTGTATATCAGTTTTCTGGCCCACCTGATATTGTCACTATGTGTATGTGTTTAGGGCTGACCTCCTGGGATTGGATAATTGGGAGCTCATTGCTGGAGAAGACTGATTCTTCCTCTCTCAGAAGCCACTAACCGCCTGTTGCTCTTCATCTAGGAGTGGAGCCTTGTGAAATTTCCCCGTCCCCGGGGACACGTCAACAGTGTTGTCATTACGCGGGTCTTGTTTGGACAGTCATATTGTTGATATTTGGGGGGGGGTGCAGCTTCCCTGCCATATATAGAAGGCACGGTCTCAGAGAAGACTTCTTGGTCCTCTGGCTCTTACAATCATTCTGCTCCGACTTCCAAGATGTTCCCTGAGCCTTAGGTGGAGGAGCTGTATCCGTTGTGTTGTAGACGTATCCATTGTGGTTGGACACACCGTGGTCTGTTGCTTTCAGCCTTTTGACCAGTTGTGGATTCTTGAATAATCTTCATCTAACAATCTTCATCTGCTGCAAAAAGAGGCTTCTTCGATGGGGGGAGCGGGTGAGAGCTGACCCTGTGGGGATAAGAGCACAAGCTTAGAATACAGCTAGGAAATATAATCATTTGGGAAAGCAGCCATACTAGGTTCTCCTCTGGGGCCTATGACCTTGCCAACCATGGGAAGTTGGCTAGGTTTACAGCACCAAACATGAATTCCCTCTTCTTGAGCAGGATGGAAATCCAAGTAGGCAGCTGTTGGTTACCTCCAAGGTATCAGCGCCACTATCACACCCTCGGGGATATTTTGCCACATTCTGGTTATTGTGGGGTTAGGAGTTTTACCAGCTAGGTGGGACTGTTGGTTAGTGTTTGTGTTTTGACAACTTATGTAGCCTCTTAGGGGCTATGAGAGCTGATTTTCGGGGCGCAGGCTTCCTCGTCACTTCTGGCTCTATTCCTCCGAGTGCTGCATCAGAAGTATGTAGTAGCTTCAACAGCAGTTGAGAAACTGCATACTACAAGTTCTGGGAGGCAACCAAGAGCAATAGCAATAGGCTGCATTAGTCTCTTCGACTCCCCCACACACACCTGGTGGTGGAACTCAAGAGGAAGTTTCCCATGCCTGGCACTGGGGGGATTGTTAGAATCCTGAGAAAGCGTTATTGCTCTAAGTAGCATAACTGCGTTTAAACTGAGTATATATGTACAGAGAGAGAGAGAGAACAGAAAGAGAGGGAGAGGGAGGGAGGGAGGGAGGGAGGGAGGGAGGGAAGGAGGGAGGGGAGGAGAGGAAGGGAGGGAGGGAGGGAGGGAGGAGGAGGAGGAGGAGGAGGAGAAGAAGGAAGGAAGGAAGGAAGGAAGGAAGGAAGGAAGGAAGGAAGGAAGGAAGGAAGGAAGGAAGGAAATCCTTAGACTATACCCCAACCATCTGGTTCAGTCTCCATCACAATGCCAAGAGAATGCCCTAAGTGTGCTAAAAATTTCCTCTAGATGGCGCTCCAAGGCAAAATTTCCCATCCAATCTCTGACAAACAGGCGGGCAGTCAAACCTTGACCAACCTTCCCTGAACCTTTCTTCTCTTCTGACACAAGAGACACTAAGGCACACAGACCAGTCTAAAATGAATGTTTTCTTTAGCATGCTCACCAACAAAGCCAGTGTGTCGCAACGTAGCCTGTTCTATGAGGATGCCCTGTGTGACGACCCCTCCTGACCCACTGTGGGATAGCATGCCTTCTCCTGCGACTTGAAACCTGATGGTGCAGGGGTTTCGGAAACCCATTGTCTGGAAGGAGGAGGAGGGGGAGGTGCACAGTTATGAGTCACTGCTGAACAGATTTGGCCCACAAACAATGGGACACTGAAATTATAAATATATACACCAATTTCCCTAGCCTTTATCACTAAAATCATTTCACACAGAGGAAAATAAGATTATTGACTCAGAACGGTTTTGCAGAAATCTTCAGGCTCATGTTTAGGAAACCAAATAATTTTAGAAATTTGGAAATTAAAAGAAACAAAGGAGAACTTCATAGGACAAGCAATTTGATATGGATTTTGATGGACATTTAGTTCACCTGGAACCCCATTGATCACTTATTTATTTGTTCCAAGCTGCTGACAGTAAATTTAAAAAAAAATGTGGAATCAAAGCCTCAAGGTTATCTTTTGTTCTAAAGAGATACCTATATAGTTCAAATTTACTGAGTTTTGACTTCCTCTTAAATAAACTAAGTAATGCTGTCGTCATTCGTGACTAAAACAGAGAATTAAAAAAACCTATACATCAATGGTACCTATACAAATTCTCCTTATTTATATGTAAGTAGGAAGAATTACTATCCCACTATGCTAATATGTAATAAAAGACGACAATGACCTTGTCTGCTGCAGTGCACAGGGTAAACCAGGTACTGGGATGGGCCATGTTTGCTCATGTTCTGTAAACTACAAGGCATGTCTTGATGTCTAAATTGCAGGGACGCTTTGGGGGCACATTATAAATGATGTTCAGTCTCCGGCAGACTTTCCAAGGGGGAAGGAAGGCTTCCTTAGAGTCAGGATGCTTTACTGTCCTATAAATGGATTCATTATCACTTCGGGCAGCGCCCTGCTTCCTGTAGGGGCTCCATAAAGATCCATTGCCCTGAAGGAATTCAGTTTAGGGCAAGGTTATTTAAATAACCACGTTGCTCAGTGTCCAGGTCTTGTTTTTTGTTGTTTTTTTTAAGCACTATAAGATGACGAGCAACTTCCAGTGCTCAAAATCTTGTTCTCATTGCATCACGCTAAGGTTCACCTAGGGTTCATGTAGGATATTATGATCCTGCAGAATTCACTGGATATGAAAGGGAAAGAGCATGTGATCACATTAAAATTTATGGTGGTACTAGCGGCATGGCGCTGGTGGGGAACGGCAGTTAAACACTAATGATAACCGAGTGTCACAGCGCATCCGTTGAAACTTCCTGATATTTGCCGGGAAATCTTAAATCTTCAGTGTGGAGGTGGTGGGCTTTCGTTCATCTTTGTGCGGTCATCAAGGTTATTTGGAGAGACAGCCACACCATTTTCCTGAAAATTCAACCTGGAGAGTAAAAGGGACATTTAGGGGGAGATGGGTCCTGCTCTCAAGCTGGAGAGTCTCGCGCCATCCGCAGACCGCCATTGTCAGATCAGTCCTTGAGCTTTGAAGTCAAAATTTCTCCCAAAAGGAAGCTCAGGAGCACAATTCGAACTCTTTGCCTCCCCCTGGGGAAGGACAGGGCAATCCAGTTGTTAAATAAAACGTTTCAGTAACCAGAAGCCTCATCACGACAGAATCAAATGCCTTTGTCAGCTGGGACACAGGGGTACAATGAGCTCTTGGTGTTCTAGTCTCTGACAGACTAAAGTCAATGGTAATCATGCTTAAGCTCTCCAGAGAGCTTTTCCCTAACACCACCTTGCCAGTATACATAGTTACACTTACCTTAACGTAATCGCTACATGTTATATAGCTATTGCTACACTAGTATAATGAAATTCACATGGGGGAGAAACATGTAAATCTTCTTAATGGTGTAAAGTAGAAGTATAGCAAATTTTGTATTTAGGGGAGGCGTGGTGCTTAATCTTTCTCCGGACATCAGGTGTGGACACTGTAAACTGTCCACAGAATTGACGGTTCAACCGCATTTAAGACTCTTGCTCTTTAGACCTCTGAAGGGCTCTTATTTTCAGTCTCTCAGCCTGCACTCCAGAGCCCCAATCAGGCACTCCATGCCCCTAGCTAATGTTCTCTTTATTCACATTTATTTTGTAAAAGAAAAGAGGCAAGGGCACACCTAATTAAGAACCTAGTGCGCTGCTAGCCAAACTACGGGGCAGGAGGAGCGTCCGACCCATTTCCTCTCACACGAGAGTCACCTCCATAACTCACTTCAGGCACTGCCATTCATGAGTTATGAGTCATTCCCTTCCCCGTGAAAATAAATTCTCCCGCACCATCGGCCTGCACTGGGTGTTTTTCTTAGGACATGTGAATTGTAAAAGCGCATGGACGTAATTGTGTCTGACGTTAGCACCAAATTGTAAGCCCTTGCTCCCGGACACAGGTTCGGAAGGAACTGTGTGCAGTTTGGGGGCTGGGAATGTCTAGTTACAATACCTTTTTGGTTTTTTTGTTTTGTTTTGTTTTAAGTGGGTTTATTCTTGAGGTTTTTATGGTGTTGGTAAACTGCTTAATCTGTCACTTTGTGTTTTATGACGCCAGGCAAATCCTCCAGGTCGTCGAGAACCAGCAGCCCAGCCACAGCCGTTTATCACGGCTTCCATTTTCCGCACTATTTGACGTCCTACTGGCTAGTGGCGTTCTCTTGGGGCTGAAACCTGGCACCTAAGGGTGTTAAGTTAGGGGCTTTAAAAACTTTTAAATTTTCACGGGTCTCATATTTAATCCTGATTCACTGATGGAAAATAAAACATGGGGCTAGCTTTGAAGAGTCCCCATATTCCTGAACTCCATCAGCTGGGTCTCTCGAAGCCCTGGGAGACCTTGCTTTCCGCACGATTAATATGCACCGAGTGATCTCTCTGTGCTCACGACCCTGTGATATTCTATTGTGCTCACTCGTGATTTGCCATAAATAAAGCATAGACCGTATTTCTGAGCATGCCCCCCCCCCGCATCTACAGACACGCATTCTTAAAACTAAGGTTCGGGGAATCCAGTAGTCCTCTCCCTTCGCTTCTCTGTAAAACGCATTCAGCAGATGTGAAAAGGACAGCGCTGTTTACCGTGTATCTAAACTGAAGCAGAAGCCTCAGTCTCCTTGAGTGTTTCCCTTCTAATTGATGCATTATGCTTAAGTCCCACTATGGCTCCTAGGGTTTTCCTTGTGCCGTTCTGTTCTCTTTACATATTTTATCAGAATGGGAAAGGAGAAATATAGGGACTGATTTTTATATGACCACATCAGGACTTCCTCAGATGAAAGGCAGACTATCCCCAGCCCACACGTGATTCCAGCATTAGGGGAGGCTGAGGTAGGCAGATTGCTGTGAGTTTAAGGCCAATCTGGGGATTCACAGCAAAACCCTGTCAAAAAAGAAAAAAAAGCATGTTGACAGAAGCCAGGAATTTGTATTTGAGATATTCTTGCAAAAAGACCAAACAAGGTGATTGTATTTACAGATGAAAAAAGAAAACAAAACACAGAGTCTATTTTTAATATTTTTATAGCTCCAAAATATTTTATATTATAGTAATAAGTTAAACATTAAGTCTTAGAAGCAGTGGGAAAATAAATATAATCAATAGAATCAACCTAAAAATTTTTCATTTATGCATTTAAACATCTACTCAACACAAGAATTTTATAAGACACATCATTGGTTTTTGGTCCTTCTCCCTTCTGAAACTTGCCCGCCTAAGTATTTGTAGCTATTTGAAGGCAAAAATACCTCATCATTTGCCCCAAACATTCTTTGGGGTTTAGGATCTGATACGAAGTATGTTCTGAAATCCCCGGATGGAGAAAAGAGTCATTTGGGAATAGACAGTAAGGGCCACCAGGACTGAGTTTGGCAGAGAGAATCACTGTGCTGAAATCACTATTTTACTGATGCCAAGTAGTTACCTGGCCATGTTCATCTTCAGAAAAAAGAAAAGCAAATGTGACCAAAACTATCCCGGTTGCTCAGACAACGAGGACAGCTAGGATCCAATGGCAGTGTGCTCTGTGCTGTGATGATGGAGAGGGTGGTTGTCAGAGCTGGTGGTGGTCCTTGGACTCCCGTGGGAACATCCTGGTCCCAACACAAGCTGATGCGCCCCTTTTCCAGCTCACCAGCCACCACTGTTAACACCAAAGGGCTCTTGCCACTGACCGTCCTCCATGAGATAGTTTACCCTCTTCCCTTCCTTTGAGGACTATGGGTGAGAACTGCTCCTCTGCTCTTGGGTGTTTTTGTTCTACACAATCTCTGACTGTCAAATAAGGACCTGTTGTTTAAAAAGAGGGCACCATGTGCCCAGCAGCCATTAACCTTACTGGGAAACTCTGCGGGTTATCAAGAGCCATCCGCTGCTGCTATGGAGAAAACCCTCCGCCTGGGATCACTGACGGGAGCAAATCAAATAGTTTGACACTCGCCAGCTTGCCCTAAATGCAAGCAAGCCAAGAATCTCAACCAGTAAGTGCAGGCAGAACCTTCACTAATTTTCACCACCCTGCTCCATCCATGACCGAGATGGGAAGCGCCCTGCTTCTTGTTAAGCGCTCCTTCTCTACTCCCTCCCAACCTGCACTCTGGAAGCTTCTGTTAGTACACGTTGCCATGGGGCAGGGGTATGGAGGGCAGAGCTTCCTAGGAGCATCTTGCCTTTTAAACGCCCTGGACTGCTCTGTTGGGACTCTCTGCTTTCCTTGTCTCTGATAGAAATGGAGAAAGTGCCAAACTGAGACTCCCTAACAGGGATTGATGACTGTATATGACCGCGCACCTTCTGGGACACAAACACGACAAGATTTGCAAGGTATGATGTGCTGTCTCCAAAAGCGAAGCAAAGATGCCAGGTCCTTTCTGCCATTGTGCTCTCCCACGACGCAGGCTCTCCATGGAGCCAGCCATTCGGTGGCCAGGTTCTCAGCATAACTGGATGGGATATGCAGCTCAGGAAGGCAAAGACTAGCACCGTGATCTCTACTGCACTCTTCCCTTGGCCTGGCGCAAATATTTACTCAATTTGCTAAGTGAATGGGCACTTTTCAGAACGTCACTATTTCATTCAAACCTGGAATAGTTTGGTTACAAGAATATCTGCACTTTTAAGTTCAATATAAGCTATTTCCTTATTATTTTCTATTAAAACTTTTTTTAAAAAAAATAATCATATCCCAAATCTTGGAAATTACAAATAAAATTTTCCTTTTCTGAAAAAAAAATCTGAAAAATACAGGGTATATAAATTTTAACGAATAAATGTTCTTTGTGGATTTTTCTTGACACAAAGTAAAGTTTTTTGAAATTAGACTGCTGACCTCCTAATGATATCCAGCAGGCTTTCTCCTTTGCAGATATTAGACATTTTATAAAAGTGGGCTATTTCATATCTGCTATTAGAACTTTTTTTTTTTTTTTTTTTTTTTTTTTTGGTTTGGTTTTTGGTTTTTGAAGACAGGGTTTTTCTGTGTAACAGACCTGGTTGTCCTGGAACTTGCTTTGTAGTCCAGGCTGGCCTTGAACTCACAGAGATCATCTCCCTGCCTCTGCCAACTGAGTGCTGAGATTAAAGGTGACCGCCCAACTAGATCTTTGGTTTCTGTTGAGCCTCATTTGCAAATCAGGTTTGCTATCAGGTTGATCTGGGTGCAACAGACAAGTTTAGACTAAAGATGTCAAATGGCTTTGCAGTGCCAGCTGGTACTGCTCGAGATTGGTGCACTTGCGGATAAAGCCCGTGTCAAGTGACTCTGTAAAGTCTACCCGTCCACAGCGCTTAAACCCTGCACGTCTGGCGCTGTATTCTCTCACAGTAGAGGTGGCTCATAAACCAGGTTGTCTGGGTTCTAATCCCACCTCTGCTATTCATATATGTTATCAGGCACATCTGTGAGATAGGAAGGGAAGAGTAGTCTCTACCTTGAGGGTTCTTGTAAGGAAGGGTTGGTGAAACTGACATATTTACAAGAGCGCTATGCACACTCTGAGCGCTATGGCAGTATTAATCATCGTTAGTGTTTTCCCAAGCCTAGTCTCGCAAACATACCGATTGCTTGATACATAGCAAGTACCTAGTAGCAGCCATTAAATTAAAAAAAAAAAAAAACTCCTCTACAGCATTGCCTAGGGCTGATAGTACAGCTGTTGTATTTTGCGACTGTTTGAATCCAACAGAACCACCCTGACAGTCACTTTCTTTGTCTGTGATAGTCTTGCATTGGCTGCTAACAGACTCAGCTGCAAAACAAAGACACGTCCTAACTGCCTTAGATCTCATGTTGGCTGCTGACAGAAACTTGCTGGTAGCCTAGCAGAACCCGAGAAGGTGTCTTCCGGACTTGGGGACTCTACAATCTTCAGTGTTGTGTGCTATGGGAAGGAGGGAAAGAATTACCCCAGCAAACACATCAGCCGCTTGAAAGGCGGCCCCAGAGGCTGCATCAAAGGGAAATAACACGGCTTTTCTTAGCAAGTAACTTGAGGATTAGATAGATGCCCCTGGTTGTCTCTTTACTTGGACAGATTGTCTTCATTGCTCATATCTCTGATATTCACAACGAGAGAGCGCACGTGAGAAGATACATTAACACAAGGGTAAAGAAAACTCATAATTATTGAGGAGGGACACGATTTTATTTGAAAATAAAATAGAAAGAAATACATCAAGACATACTCCCCTGCCTCTATGTTTTCTCTTTGAAAGTATATTATCTTCAGCAGGCGGCTGACTTTTTCTGCTCAGGACGGGTAGATGTAGGTCTGGATGGATGGATGGGACTGGAGGAAGATGGATGAGGGTGGGAGGAGCGAATAGAAACTTAGTGGCAGGTGGATACTTCTCAGGCCTGATGATTCTCAGAAACCATTTACCTTGACATCACAGTCAAGAGCTAGGTGCTGCTTCAGTAATTCAGGTGCCACAGCCGGGAGAAGCCACAGCCAGGAGAGGTAAGTACGCCTTGTATGGCCATGCGTATGGCGAACTTCAAGGAGTCTTTATTCTAAGGGTCCAGAGATGAGCTGCATAATCTTGGAGTCATGTGAAATCATAAGATTTTATAGAAAGGGAGTTCATGTATCTCAATAAATTCTCAAAAATATTGTGATATAAATAATTTTAGAGCCAGGTGCCAAATTTCAAGAGAAGGAAAAAATAAAAGGTTACTGTGTAAAAACTCAGCAACAAAGGCAGAAAATAGAGAGAAAGATAGTTTAGAACTCCTCAATAAAGAACGAGGTCTAGCCCTCTGCCTTCAGGGCAGTGATGGAGGGAGAAGGGGCATACATGAGGACAATTTTCCCTGACCCGCCAAAGCCTGGGAACCGGAGACTTCAGAGGTCACTAAATAGGGTACAGTGACATGCTGAGACCCCAAGTACCCATCTCCCTTCTGCATAGTTGAGGGTCTGCTCTTACCCCAACCTGTTCAGGAACCAGATGTTTGCTTGAGAAGAAGAAAGAGGAGAAGGAAGAGGAGGAGGAGGACAAGAAAGGAGAAGAAGGAGGAGGAGAAGGAGAAGGAGAAGAAGATCATATTCTTTCCAAAAGCAGCTTTACAAATTAGAAAATAAAGTATAAAGGAGTTAGTCTTTGAGAATTCTGAGAGAAATTACTCCCCCCCCCCGGAACTGTTAGGCACACTAACAGTGAGTGTGAAAATAGAATAAGGTCCTCCCGTCCCCGTCCCAGCCATGCAGAACCTAGAGCAACTGGATCCCCAAGAAATGGACACACTTCTTTATGAAGACTGACAGATGTGTTCCTGCAAAATGAGGCAGAAATCAAGGAAAGGCATAGGATGCAAGACAAAAGATATCATCCCCAGAAGGGGAAAGCAGAAGCCCCAAGAGGAGACAAGCAGACCCGACTACCCCCAGGACACAAAAGATCATGCAAGAAGTGTGAGAGGTTTGATTCTCTTCAAAATTAGTTAAGTGACATTTAATAAAGTCATGGAGGATATGAAAAGGCACAGCTGTTTCAAGGAGATCTGAACTCCAGGAAATGAAAGGATTTAAGAAAAGAGTCTTCATGTATTCTTCGGCCTGGCGGTGGGTAGTTAGTATTTAGAAGGTGATCCTGAGGAAAGCTCTGAGCATGGGTTACGTTGGGAGTGGAGGGGAAATGCGGGGACCATTACCACTACACCATCAATGTTTTAAGGCACACTTGGGATGGGATGTGGGTGTGTGCTCCCCTTTGCCCTGCTTTTAGCTGTGAGTCCTTAGGCACAGGGTGGAGCCCCTCTGTGACTCAATTTCCCCATCTGTAACAGAACAATCATAGCTATTGCCTCATAAGACTGGTAAAAAAATTTTAAGTAGGTTAAGCAGTCGAAAACTCCTAGGGGAATTTATAGTAACATAGGAAAGACTATGGAGGTATTTGATGAGTGATCAAGTACTAAACTGTATGGACATTGTGTGGCAATACGGTAAAAATGTCAGCAGTTTAGCTAAACAAATGAATTTGGTTGCCTTTAGGAATCAGGAAATATGAACAACGAGAGTTTTGGCTTTAGGTTTCTGAGAGTGGTTTCAGAAAACGATTACAGGCAATAAAATAAACAAGAACTAATATCCAACAAGTTTTAAAATGAAGGTGCACCAAGCTTTGCCAAGGACTACTTCACAGCCCCCGTCAGTTTATTCCCGGTTCCATTTGCTGCCTAAGTGATGTCATATGTGCTTCCAAATTTCGCCGAGGAACTAAGGCGGTTTGGAGAAATAAAATTGTCGATACAGCAATCCATCACTCAGTTATGTCTGTATTAAAACCAAAACCAATTAAAAGAACAAGGTTTTCATTGCCCTAAAAGTCTTACAGGTATTAGTCGGTGATCCGAGATTAGTGGTGGAGAAACGTACCTGGAACACACCAGCAGGCTCCCCTCCTCCTATCTTCTGATAAAGAATTTAATAAGTAATGGAAGCAGAGACTTCCACTGTGAGGAGGAGGGGCCGGCAAGGCCGCGGACGGAGAGGACACACAGATCTTTCTCCCAAAGGTGCATTTCCTCCTCCTCCAGACTGATGAGAGGGCCAGCTGGACCCAGAGAGCCGGTGTGGTTCTTGTGCCTGTAATGATATCCAACTGCGTCCAGGAGGAATTACGCCCCAGCCACGTACTTCACACAGCTACTGGGATCAGAAACAAAGACCTCAAAATCGTGTATTCTTCCCATGATGCTCTGTCCTGGTTGTCTAGTCTGCTGCCAAATCTCAGTTTCTAGGATTTACCCGTATGCGTTTCAGTCTGTCTGCCAGCTCAGTATGGGTTACAGGATTTGTAAGATAATTCTAGACCATCATCATGCAGCAATTTGAGTACTTCTCTGTTCCTCCGTTTGCTATAAGGAAGGTTTTATTGTGTTTGCTGATTCTCATTTGAGAAGCATCCAGGGTCCAGAGCTTTTCGGTTTTGAAGGTCCCTTCATATCCCCCTATTTCCAAATACAACGCTCAACATACTGTGTGCAGTGGGAAGACACACTTCACTCTGGGCCTTCCCCAAACTGTGGGTGTGGAGAACCTCCTCTCTATAGGAGGAAAGGAAGCAAACTGATCTCTGTCCCAATGCGACAGCAAGCGAATCCCTCACTGTGGGGACCTCAGGCTAAGCAAGTGACCACTCAGCACACTGTCATCTAAGAGGGTGACAGTTAATCATTTGCTAAAATGGTGTGGGCCTGCAACCAGCCGATTGCTGCTCAGCTGACTGGGTTTCCCCAGCCCCCTGCCCCTGGCACTGACTTGCCATTGTCCCCTTCTTCCCAGACTGCTGGGTTTCAAGAGATTCTGACTGAGGTGGAAATTTTAGCGGTGATTGTGGGATGCCTGTGTCATGACCTCGACCACAGGGGAACCAACAACGCCTTCCAAGCTAAGTAAGTGTTCTAATTGTTGTGATTTTAATGCATTTGCCTTTCTGTCCGGAGCCAAAGGTGACGAGCGCTAAAGAGTAAAGCATTAATTTCTGGCATCGGAGGACAAGGCCACGCAGGCTTGGGCATGCATGTCATGGGGCCCATCCATCTTTATAATTCCCTATTCTTCTTTTAATTGCAAATTTGCCCTTCACGTCATGCTTGTTGATTTGGTCTGCCTCTGCTGACCTCCGTCAGAGAGCACAGTTCAGGTTTTCAAAGTCCTATTCTCTTCCTCTCCCTGCCTGTTTGCCTCCGTGGCATGACAGGCCACTAGGATCTGCTCCTCTCTGGTCTGATTTTGAGATGACTGGAATAAAAAAAGGCTCAGGAAGATTAATGAAACAAAGAGTGTTCTGTTCTTCCTATTCCCATGGAGACACGGAAAACAGACAAAGGACTCACATAAACATAGGGATGGGTAAGCGACTGTCCACCCTGCACCTTAGTCACATACATAGACCAGTCTGCTCCCAAGTAAGTTACACTGGTCAAGAAAGCCACTGCTCGGTGGCTCACACTGTAGCAAGGGCCCCCGAACTTAGCGCATGTTAACTTCCAGATGTCAGGACTCTCGCAATGAGGTCGAGTTTTAATGTTCTTTGAGCTATGTATCTGCTTAGGAGACGGTCAGAGGCCCTGGAGTCACGTTTTGTCTGGGAACAGGAGGAACAGCTTCTATAGAGGGGTGGGATTAGCTTTCAGGTGACAGACTTCAAAGTTCTCCAAACAGGTAGACCTCTGCCGGCTGAAATCCTAACAACCCACCGTGTGTTTCAGCTTTCCTCCCTCCAACACCCCCTGAGCTGGACCTTGACGTCTTGATCTGGTCTAGCAAACTGCTTTGATCGTGTGTCCTCCTCTCTCTCCATCTCTCATCCTCTAGCCCAGCACTTCAAGCGCCTCCCGTTGATAGCCAGTATCCAACAGTTCCTTGACCCTCTTAAACCTCTGTGACATCCGGGTCTGCACAAAACCACAGCCTTGGTTCGGTCTACCAATTCCATTTCTAGCTACCCTGCCTAGACTTGTCCAAGCCCTGGGAGAAAATATCACAGTTGTGCGAGCTTGAGACACAGTAGACGGACATCGTTTCCACTCAACTGCGCGCTCGGGACTCTGTGTCAATCTCTGCGCATGCGCCCCCCAGCTCAGCCTGCACCGCTCTTAGCAGTTATGCACCGCCAGTGTTCTCTTTTCCCAAGCTTCACTGCCTTCCCACACCACGCTACGGATCACCTTGCCTCCTACTTCACCGAGAAAATTGAGGCCATCAATCGAGGATGCTCTCAATTTCCTCCCCTGCCACCTACACACTTATCTATCCCACCCCATCCTTTCCCCTTTCCCTCCTATCTCAGTGAAAATGCTGCCTTTCCCACGTCTGAGGCCAATCCCGTCTCTGCTCGGGATCTTTCTCGCCTCGCTCCTCCAGGACCCTTTTCCATCCATCTCCCGCCTCTCTCCTGTATCTGTGTTTCCCTGTCTGTGGGTGCTCTGCATCTAATTAACATGAGTAATCCTGCCCATCTTGAAAATTCCACCTGCACCCCCACTTGTCCTTTTAGTGACGGTTCCGTTTCCTTCTTTCCTTCCCGGGCAAGTTTCTGTGTTGGTTGTCTTCATTGCCTCCAACCCCTGCCTGCACACAGGCTTTCGATACCCTCCCCCTAGGAAAACAGCCCTCAGTGGCCCCCTTTCGAAGCTGCTGTGCCCTTTTTCACGCCCTCCCTTCTTGGCCCTGTTTTCCATGGGTCATATTTTCTTACTTCCGCTTCTTAAACTTCTCTTCGTTTTTTTTCCACAAAAAAAATCTTTATCTACCTATGTAGCCTTCCTCCTTAGTTTGCTTCAAGGCCTCTTTTCTTGTGTCCCCAATTCTTCTCCTGCTCTCGTGCACTCCTTCCTGAGCCCTGGCTACATTTCTCAGGGCCACGATTCACAATCGCTTGTCTCCAGATCCTCCCGCCAACTGCTGGAAGTCCCAGAGTCCTCTCATTCTCAGTCTCTATCCTCAGGAAAGTGCAGGTTACTGGGCAGCCTCCGTGGCATCTTGGTAAGGCCAACCCCTCCTCTGCACTCTTGGATCAATTTCTACTTCCTGTAGCTCTCCTGACGCTTCAGCAGCAAGCCCGGCTCTCCTCGTGTCTGATCAGCATTCTAAGGGGAGGCAGAGGCAGGCGGATCTCTGTGAGTTCGAGGCCAGCCTGGTCTACAAGAGCTAGTTCCAGGACAGGCACCAAAACCACAGAGAAACCCTGTCTCGAAAAAATAAATAAATAAATAAATAAATAAATAAATAAATAAATAAATAAATAAAAGAATCCTTCTTTTTCACAAAGGTGTCCCTGTCACTCTCCTGCTTTGTCCTCAGGCCTCCTGTGAATTGTAGATATTCATATTCCGTAATTTAGCCCCATTAGGCTCCTTTAAATCAGACTCTGCCTCATTTCTCCGGCTTAGCACCGACTTGCCCATCCATTCATCCCATACAGAAGAGCTGTGCTCTCAGACTGGCTAATTCTTTCTCGTGTCTATTGTGCTGTTTCTACTCCAGAGAACGCCCTTCCGCTCCTTTCCCCACAGCGCCTCTGAACCCAGCACTTCCAGGGTTCCGCTCCATGCACACTCCCCTCATCACTGTTCCATGCCCTGGAAAAGTCTTTCCAAAGTATCCACAGGCCTCCATTGTAATTGCTAACTTTCAGATGTACCCCTCTTCTTCTTTAAGAACTGGGACCCAGCAGTGCCAGGTACGTAACAGACACACAGGAAATGTTTGCTGAATTAATGAATGGTGATTGAGAGAGTTGTATTTTAATATACCTTCTCAATGGAGTTTCTTGATCAATGTAGCCTTTTACAGATGCGGATGGTGAAACATAACTGAAACCTATTAATGTTTATACCACATGCTCCTTTTGACAGTGTCTTATTTAAATTCAATGTCTTATTTTTCTAAGTTTTTTCTTCCCCATGCCAGTGTATACTGTCAGTTTATGCCACCCTAGGCCCCTCTTCCCAGACCTCTATCATAGTACCAATGATGCAGAAAGAAGAGCCAACCAGTTAGAATTGTGTCTGTAAACCAGGAGTGAAGCCCCTGTGTGTTCTTTTGAAGAGTGACATGCACAGTGGCACGATGTCCCAGAATGCCACGACCCCCCCTCCAGCCAGTCTATGCACCACACTGAACGGAGAAGCTCTTCTCCACATCGGCCCCTCGGCAGATTAGACCGAGATCCCACCCCTAACCAGAGCCGGACCAGTAAGACATCACTGTGTACGCCCCATGACATTACAGCAGTTAGCTGTAGAGAGCTGAGCTGCAGCTCCCTGTAGACTCGTGACTGCTGTCAGGAGAAGCTGTGATACCAAGTGGATGAGAGAAGCAAGAAGGCCAGAAAGGAGTGGAGGAGGAGGATAACAGGCAGAGAGAAGTCAAAAGGAGAATGCAGACGTAGGGAAAGTGAAAAAAATCAGGCATCACACCAGTCTCTGCCCATTACTCTTCCTACTTCCGGGGCACTCGGCCGCTCTCATGACCCAGTCAGGGCTCCCGTGTCGTTTAATCAAGACCTTTCCTGATGAAGTTTGTCGTTCTTCATTTTTGTTTCTTGCAAAAACCAGTCCCCAAGACAAGGAAAAGGATCGTTTGTGTTTTCACTCTGCCAAGCCCTTGCCCTATCTTCTGTAGATAGTTTTGTCTCCGTTTTACAGCTTGTCCAAATTCATCCACCAAAATGTAGTATGACACAATCGGACTGAGATCTCTGATTCCCAGACCACTCTTTCACTGCTGCACCAATGCTGTCCTTGACTTCCGGACATCTGTCTTGGGCTACTGACATTGGGCTTTCAGCTTGTTAGTCATCTTGCCAGATAAGCTTTAGAAAACTAAAATATATCCTGACATCCAGCAACTCAAAATGTAGAGCATGTAGAACCGAACTGAATCTCTGTATTCAGTGTCTTAAACTTGCAAAAATGGCAATGAACGCCCTGAAATCTCAGGTCCTGGGCTAAACGACTTCTACCGATATTGGGTAAGTAATAAGTTACTGACACCGAACTGCTTTGTGCCCTCCAGCCCCACTATCAACTCTCTGTACTCTAAGACAGTACGGAGCATTTTCTCAGATCAAGTCAGCTTGCATCCAGCTCCCCAGCTCACAGATGCCCATCAGCCCTTCCACTACCCCGTGAGGTCACGTTTGGATTTACACCACCTATGGCTAGCTCAGCCTCAGTGAAGATTCCGTTTGACAGTGGATGTCAGAGCGACTTCTAACACAGCTGTTTAGTGAGTAGAGTAAGATTTCCCCAGTGAGGGTACCGTTGTTTGAAATCCTTAAGAAGAAACCTGTAACCTGTTCTCCGCCTTCATTCTTCAACGATGGAGTGTTTTTTGTGTTCAAGGTCTTGCACTAAGCATTCTGGGAGAAGTAGGAATTGCAGCAGACAATCCCTTTCCTTAAGCTCTGCATGCTCGAATCCCAGCTGTTCGGATGATTTGGCAACAGAGCTTACATGCTACAGTCGTTATGTGGCAAAGCGTAGGCTACATGCTATAGGCAATTAAAAAACAAACAGGAGACTTTTAGCAAGGGACAAATTACTATATAAAATGCAAAATACCTCTACAATAAAAAAAGCGTGACATTAGAGCACCATTTGATTTATGCCCTTAGCCTTTCTGATAAGTGAGCCTTTGCATTTTCATATTTTAGCCTTAATTTTTAAGTATTGGAGAGCGTGCAGTGAATGATCAATAGGGAGAGAGGCCACCAATACCACCGCGCTCTGAAATTGCTCTCCTCTCTTCTCTCCAGGGACAGTATGGCCCACTCATCCCCCTCTCTATTACAGCTGCCCCCGATGATTAAATATCAGTATGGCACAGCTTTGTAGTATATTCTCCTAGGAGATTCCTTCCATTCATTTCTAGCATAATCTCTTACACTCATTTCTTGGGAATGAAAACCCATCTTGTCGCTTTCGGCCAGGTCCCAGAAGTGAAATACTGGGGCACATTAATCTGCCCTGACAGCCTAATCCCATTCCTCACCACCTCCCAGCAATTCCCAGCTTCCTAATTACCTTTCATAGTTTGCCTGTTTAAAGTTTCCTCGAAGCCCCGGCTGCAGGCCGCTGTTAGCTCTTTTTCTCAGAGAATATGCATATCCAGGCTGTGGGGAGGGCGTACTTTGGTGTGCACGAACTTTTAGTGTCGGCACTAAGCAATGAATGTCTGCAACAGAACTGCCCCTTTTACAGTTTTGTACATTTCTGTTCTGTGTAGCGAGTCTAAAAGTCAAAGGCATCAGTATTTGGATTGAAGCAATAACGCACATCAGGAATTTTCACATTTATGAGTTACCATGTTTCCTCCCCCACTTCCCAAGCACTCTGCATATGCACACGTACGCATATAAATATATATGATCGTATTTCTGCAGCTACTGGGTATGTGCCCAAAGCTACTCGTGACGGATATATTTACCATAGACAATCAAAATGAGACGCAGCATTAAAGACAGTCTTATATGACTGATGGAAGGTGTCTTCATTTAAAAAGCAGGATTATGTATCCATGCAGTGTTTTACATGAAAGACATGAGCTCTTTAGAAATGGCTTTATGACCAGTTAAGGGTGCATAAGGTGCATATCGTGCCCCTCCCTGTAGAACCATAGGGCTTGTGTTTACATATCAATGCCTACCATAAGAAGTTTGAGCTTTTAAAGCCAGCATTTCTCCAAGTTATTTGACATTGGAACCCTTTTTACTTCAGCTTGTCATATCTTTTGGCATTTCACGTTAGTAATAGTCTATAGAATGTTTCTTGAGAAAGTTTATCCCGATGGATGGGTTTATCTTCTGCCACTATGTTTATTTTCTGTTTTGTGCAAAGTGGCGTTTGCTCAGGGTGTTCCTAGGACATCCACAGTATGTGAGACATAAGAACACGGCAGGCAGAGTTCCTGGTGCACCTTGGAAAGAAGGCACCATGAGGTTTGGAAGTCTTAGAAGTGCTGGTAGGAACCACACACAATAGTACAAGTCAGGGGTCCTTGTGGAACAGTATTTCTTGAGTGACTTTCCTGGAGTTAGTACTGGCTCCATTCTCTGGATGCACACTAAGTATGGTTCAATTTCAAAATTTACACTTTTTCTGTATCGAATGAACGTAAAACGGGATTACAGAAAGGCACAAATAGAGAATCTAATAATAAGACCCTGACCACCCTGCTGGAGGCCAGCAGTTCTGAAGCCCAGTGAGCAGGGGAGGAAGGGCAGAGGAGAGCAAGCCTCAGTGCGTCTCCTAAGGCGTCCTCTGCCGGCGGAAGGCATTAGCATCTTATCCATCCTGAATGAAGGAAACACTAAGAGACCTGTAAGCATCTATAGCTCACCTCTCACGCGGTGAAAACCAACGGATAAAGAGAGCTTAGACGTCCCTCCTCTCCCAGCCACTCTGTCCCCAGGGCTCATACCCATGAGTGAAGAGTCCAGGAACAAGCCGGTTTTACAGGAATGAAGGAGGGGCTTGGAGCCCGGGGTTAACTGCTAGGCTAGCGGACTTCCAAATTGTGGTGTTTTGTTTTTTTTTTTGTTTGTTTGTTTGTTTGTTTGTTTTTTTTTTTTTTTTTTTTTTTTTTTTTTTTTTTTTTTTTTTTTTGGTGTTTCGAGACAGGGTTTCTCTGTGGTTTTGGAGCCTGTCCTGGAAATTGTGTTTTGAAAGCTTTTTCATCTGCAGCCAACAGCCTTGTCAGAATAGAGGATCAAGTATCAGAAATGTGGGTTAGGTCTTTTATTCTCCCACTGCAGTGCAGCTTACAAACTGAGATTCAAACTCAGGCCTGATGCTGGCTGGCTCTGTGACCTTAGAAAACCTGGGAGCTTCTCTGAGCCTCTGTTTCTTTTGATTTAAAGTGAGAAAATAATACCTCTTTTGTAGTTGTTACCACAACTCGGTGGGGTTATACATCAAGGGGCAGTGTGACTCTCAGTGCGTGGCAGGCACTCACGGATGGTGGCTGTTATTAGCAGTAATGTAATCACTATAAAATATATTACACATATATTTTTAAATATATTATATGTATATTTAAATAAATATAATATGTTATATATAAAATATAAATAAATATGTGTATAAAATTAAATATATTATAAAATATGCTGACACAGATATTACCATCAGCCTCCTAGTTCAGCCATACCCTCTCCACACAGCACCACGAACGAGTTACTTTTAAGCACCTACTCCATGTCAGGCACACAGAAGCTCAGCATCCAAGTCCAAGCCACACTGTGTGCGCAATATCACGGAAACGCCTTCTATGTAATGGCAAAGGACCTTAAATGTTAACCCATCAGTGAGATTAGCCTGAACTCTGTCTGCCCACTCACTAGATGATGTAGCTGGCGGACTTAGGCAGGACTTAAGGAGATAACCCATACCCAACTAAAATCTAGTTCCCTCCTTCATCAATCCTCTTCATCACAAGCTCTCTTCCACCTAACCTTCCTGCTACTCAGGATGCAGTAGCACTGAGCCTCCCCAAGGATCACGGGTCCTCTGCACCCCGGAACCTCAGGTTGTCAGGAGCCAGGCAGCCTGGGATGGAAATCCGTCTTGTGTACGGGTGCAGTCTTTCTTTCTCTCGCTGGCAGGATCAGCTCCAAGATGGCAATCTCTGTCATTTGCAAGTTAAAGCCAAACTCTCCTCAGGAACTCTCTGCAGCAAGCCAGCAAAGAACGTGGGGACCTGGATGGATCCTCAGCAGAGTCCTAGAACGGCTGTTTGACTCCTTGGGTCTCTCTTGGCCCCTAACATGCCCAAACTCCAACTCTGAAGAAACAGCTGAGGTGAACTGTTGGAACCCTTGTTCAACACTGGACTGGCCTTGTTGAGGGGTGGACTGTCCTACATACATGAAATTTACAGAAACTCAAAGGAACCCCCACCCTAGGTATCAGTGAACACCGTGTTCATTTAAAATGGAAATGTCCATGTGCGTTTTAATTATCTATTAATAATTAATATAGACTCCTATCTACTCCCTATCTGGCACTATGACAAGCACCTTCAAGCATTCCATTGTCCCCTCATAAACCAACAGATGAGGTGGACAGTGCTGACATGATTTAAGAGACAAAGAAACTGAGCCTTAAAGTCAAGTAATAGCCTAAGGCTAGTTACAGAAGGAAGAGCTATGACTTCAGATTCAAGGAGATCTCTGGTCTTCTACACTAAGATGTGGTGGTGGACCTTGGTGGAGAATTGATATTAACAGAAGTTTGTTAAAACACATACAGAGTAGATAACGAAGAGTGTGGAATATTCTCCAAGTCTTCTTGTGGAGAGTCAGGCATGTCTGATAGGAGAAAGTTCCTGTGTATATTTAGATCTATAAGGTTTAGTTCATGAAGCCTACACAGATCAGAGGCAAAAGTTACACACACACACACACACACAGCCCTTGGTCTCTGTACTGCCGCTGCCTGTTTTACTTTTTCTCAGAATCACATCTTGTCCCTCGCCAGTCTGTAAACTGCTTAAAGACAGGGACTGCGGCTGTTAACTATCATTCACTGCATCCAACCTAACACGTAGAAAGGTCTTGAAAAGTTTGCTTAAGGGACAAATGAAGTCCACAGCAATTACAGAGAAAGCATTTGCTTTTTGGTCCACCACCAAAAGCGGTTAAGATGAGGGGTTCTGCCTATTCGGTCTTCTGCTCTCTTTCAGGAGTGACTCTGCGCTGGCCCAGCTCTACGGGACATCGGCCACCTTAGAGCATCACCATTTTAACCACGCTGTGATGATCCTTCAGAGTGAGGTGAGGCCTGCTCCGCTTCTGTCCTCCACAGAAGGTCAACTGCACGGTCCGCGCTCCCTAATGTACTATGTACAAACGCAGAGAAGTGAGAGCCCACGTTTACTTTAACTCAGACCCTGGTGCCTTGTGTGAACCTATCCCATGCCAAAGACCTTGTTCCAGGTCTTCCTGAGCTGCCTCACTTGGCTCTGCTGGAGGTTTTGCAGGTTTTGCAGGTGCAGGATCACTTACAGGGTACCAGGTGAAGGTTGCCTATCGCCAGAGCATCATCATCTTGTCTTTCTTGAAGGATGCAGTCTTGATTTATGACAGAGTGGTCCAACTTTCCATTCTGTGGAGCCCAACACCATGCAAAGAGATGGTAAAAACAGGAAGAGCCAAGCTTTGATAGTGAAACTGAGATGCTTATAAAAGACAAAAGAACTGAATTTTTTGGTAGGACTGCATTTGAAAGCGAAAGATGGCTACTAACCCCAAGGCCGGGGCTAAAGCCATATGCCTTATTTTGCTTTCTGCAGCAACGTGAGACTCAAAAGGCTTTCTGATGCATTGGAGCATCAACATGTCTCTCTCTGCAGAGAAAAACAGAAACGACTGACTTACTCTGGCTGCAGCAGCTGAGTTTTTAACTTGCCAGGAAAAATCTGTTTAATTTTATGATGGCATACAGACCTTTTTTTTTTTTTTTTTTTTTTTTTTGGCCAGGAAGGGATCGTCTGTCCCCTGTTATTTTTCAGCTCTCTGGCTATGCCATTAATTATTATTATTATCGTCATTAAGGCCCTGTTTCACTGGGATGGCATCATTAAATATGGAGAGGGTTTTTTTTCCTCTAGACTATCGTGAGGAAACCTGTCTTTTGTAATATCACCAAAGCCTTGAGCCTCATAAGAGAGACCCACCACTCCAGAGCCTGAATGTGGGCTTGGGCAGGGCAGCCTACCAGAGGCACTGTGTTTTCATTTAGGATAAAGCTCCTAAGTAAGGGCCTTGAGAACCGGTGGAGCCAACTTCCTGTCGTCTGTGGCTCTGGAATATGAAAGCCACATGTGAGCTGAGAGCCGGGGAGGAGGCAGGGATGGCAGGTACTTTTGTTTAGCTTGTCTTTTCCCTGATGGAAAATGTGATGAGTTCCTACCTCTGACTCCAGAGCGCCACCTCCGTAGTCATGGGGATCATAAACAGCCGAGCGCCCTTAGGTCCGGGTCTTCTCACCGGGACACATTGGTCAGCCCCTACTCCAGTTTCTTCCCAGTGACAACGACCAGTGAACACGGAAGCAGACAACGAGTCTCAGGCCGCACCTCCACTCCATTCTGCCACCAGGAAGGCATGTCGTGCCTATCCCATGTTCTGGTTTACATAGAGGTCTTGAAGAAGCTAGCCTCAAGCCTTTCTTTCTCTAGCCCTGGATTTCCCATCCTGCCCTTCTTGCTGGTTCCCTACACCTAGGGCTGTTTCCCCAAGACCTAGTCTCTCGCAGTATTTGTGAGAGACTCATTTCCACTTAAGGGTCAAACCCTGAGGTGCTCTTCAAGGTTAATTTGCGTATTCAATGATGCCCTGGGGCAAACTAACTTTTATAAGTGAAAGCTGATTTGGCTGGCTTTGTTCCCCAAGAATAGCACTATTTACCCTTAAAAGCAGTAAAAGGCACGTCACAAAAAACCAGCACAAATTCAGGTGAGTTCCCTTGTCTGATGGCAAGCTTCTACTCAGCCTTGCTCCTAAGGCTGCTTTGCTTTTCCCCAAGTGAAGGTGCTGAATCCAGGTGACCATTTTTCCAAACATTGTAAACAACTTTTTCCCAGGCTCCAGAATGCTTGCTTGTAACTGTCCCATGAGGGGATGCCTGTACAAAATCCTGGTCCAGCCTTCCTCGAATTCTTTGTCCTCTTAATCGCTGAATTAAAGGCCTGGAAGAGTTCATTTAAATTGACTGTTAATATTGGACTTGGTCCCAGGTGGAGCCAACACCCTGTAGTCAAGAGGGGAGGGCTCGCCTGAAGAAATAAATCAGCTCAGCGAAGCAGATTATTACCTAATGCTTGATTCAGATGAAATTGCTAATTGATATTCTGGTCCCCTGGATAAATTAATTTATCTCTCGTGGAAAATAGTTTCTTCTTGAGAACTCGTTTTCTCCTTTTCTTCCCCACCAACCTTTGGCTCTCAGTTCTAGGTTCAAAGTGATCCAGTTCCCGGGTCACATGCTTATGAGTTCATAGTTCATGCTAAGAAAAACAGACAAAAAGAAATCCTGACTCGGCAAGCGTATGGAATAAATGATGGTCGCATTGCTGAAGGGTTTCCCACCTTGCTAACAGCAAGCACTGGGGCTGAGTCTTCTAGAAGGAACAAGAATGCTCTCTGATAGCATGGAGGTGAAGTTGTATTGCAGTTTTTGTTTGGTAGAAGTCATCGTTAGAGCCCCTCTGCACCCAGATAATTGCTTCTCCATTCTAGCTGTTCAGAATTTAATCCAGAACATGCATTATCAAAGCAGCCTGACAGCTCAGTGCGGGGTTCCTCACTTCAGCAGGGAGCCCGGTCTTTGAGTGGCATCCCCTGGTTGCTGAAGGTTGTTTACCTACATCCTAGCCTCTCCTAGTAAAGGTATTAAAAGTTAGTAGTGTCCCAGGCAGTCATGAGTGTCCAAAATGTCTCTATTTGCTCCCAACGCTTCCATTGTCTAAACCTCCCCCATTGAGACACCATAGTCTAATGGTTTTTGCTCTTCTCAAAGTCAGTTGTCACCACAGCAAGAGTTTCTAGCTAAATCTTTCCTAGTAGAAGCAGTATTTCTTTGGGGATCAGAAAGATTCCCAAGCGTTTAGCTCACTTCCCCACTCTACTTTGTACTTCTATATCCATCTAACACAAAGATAGAAATAAAAATGAATATATACATATATGCAAAAAGCTTTACCAAACTTAAATTTTATTCTGATCTATGTTTATGATGATCTATGTTCTGATCATCTTTAGGACATAGGTAAAACCTGCAGTCATCAGCTCCAGGTGGAATGGTGTGTTTGTGACTTTCTGCCTTCTCATTGCAGGGTCACAACATCTTCGCTAATTTGTCCTCCAAGGAATACAGTGACCTCATGCAGCTTCTAAAGCAGTCGATACTAGCCACTGACCTCACGCTGTACTTTGAGTAAGTGTTGGAACTTGGTCTATTTGACAGATGGGTACTAACACTCCATCTTTAATTAACGTCTGGGTCCATGCTGAATATTACATTGAATTATTCCAGCTTTGCTCTCTGTCCTCCCCTTAGCTAAACTCAGCTCATTGGGGCAGTTTCTGCACTCCAAAAATAATTCAGGATGATAGTGACAAGTTTGAAGTCTTCCTTATGCTGATGAGCCTTCTTTGGATCTCATGACTCTGAAGCCAAGTGCTACCCAGGATATTTCATATGCTGCCTACAACGGCTATTTCCAATATTATTTGTTTCTGTAATAGTGCTGACGGTGATGATGAACTATGTTCACAGATGGAAGCGTGATTAGACACTTGCCCTTTTCCCTGGTTTGTACTTTGAACAGCGGTCTGTCCCCTGTTCTGTCAGTGGTCACCAAAGGCTGTGGTCTTTTCTAGCTTTCCTGATGTAAAAGGCTTACGGATGCCCCATGCCAGTTCCTACTCTTTGTTTCCCCAACACCCAGGTGTATTTCTCCTTTTCCAGATCCGCTGTAAATTTTCAGTCCTTCCCCATTTGAGTTTTGTAACTCATGCTCTGTTCTCTCTACTGAGATTGTTTTCCTGACCTCTCATCTGTATTACCCTGATGTAGGTTAGCTGCAGGGAGGGGGTCTGAAATGCTTCATTCTAACTCCCAGCATTGTGGACACTTATCCCTGCCTTCCAGCCATTAAGAAAACCTTAAACTTAGTTTGACAGGCAAAATCCTTCCTTATTGCCCCCTCTCTATTTTCCATTCTTTTTTTTTTTTAAAAAAAATGTTTATTATTTAATTATATGTATGTATGGGGGGTTCATGAAAATAAGTGTTGTGCCCCTGGAGACCAGAAGCGGATGTCAAATTCTCTGGACCTGGAGTTACAGGCAGCTGTGAGTCACTAGAAATAGGTGCTGGAAACCTAACTCTGGTCTTCTGCATGAACAACACAGTCTTAACCATTGAGCCATTTCTCTGACCCCACTTTTCCCTTGCATTATTATCTTTCAGTTCTCCCCTATAGCATCTATCTGCTTTGACCATACCTGACTACCTATTATCCTTTGAAACAATGCCATGTCCCTTATACCACAATCATAGCATATCATCGTTCCTACGTAGACTCCGATCCCCATGCCTGCTCCACCCACTGTCTGAACTGACTCGCCCTTTCAAGTCTTACTGGACCTTGACACCACAGCAGTTATAATTAGGTTCAGTGGTAGGAAATAGAAAACCCAAAGCAGCAGTTCTCTGCTGTGTACAAGAAGCACAGAGACCCACAACCTGCTGCTGGTGTGGTGGCCAATGACGTCCTCACGGACCAGGTCTCTTCTCTCTTCCTATGACATCAGTTTCTACCTGTTAGTCAGGGACGATTGCTCAAGTCCCAGTACGACTGCTCACCTGCAGGTTAACACGAAGATGGGATAAAAGAGGCCAGCGGTAGCTCAGGTTGTCTTCCAAGGCTCTCTGGAAGCTGCCACTTACTACTTCCGCCTACATTTCACTAGTCAGAATTCGGTTTTGTGGCTACATCTAGCATCGGAGAGTGTAGGGAAGGAAGACCTTGCTCTGAATAACCTTAGAATCTAGTGACAGTGGAGAGGGCAAGAAGGGATACTAGTGCAGACAATGGGCCATCCACGCCTCAGGCATTTATTACTGGATTACTGCACGGGACAATGGACGGAGTAAAGGCTGTGAGTATTAGTGGCTGGGATTTATATTTCCTTCTGTCATCTCCATTAAGTCTGGTGACGTGAAAGTTCACTCTCCCTCCTCCTTGGGATTCTCATGATATGTCATGTCTCTAAAGGGTTAAATATAAAAGGAGAGGGCACACCACTACTGACAAGAGAAGCCTATGGAGGTGGCTGAGTGAGGTGGTAGATGACCCAGCTGGGTAGCCATAAGAGGCAGGGCTCTCAGAGGAGGAGGGCACTGAAGAGCAGCCACTCAGCAGCGCTTTGGTGAAGCTTCACGCCCAAAGCGCCATGAAAGGTGGAAGTGGCACTCAAATCTTTTCCTTTTTTGCTTTACATTTTTTTCATTTTGTAAACCAACCCCAGTTCTCCCTCCCTTCTCCTGCCTCCCCCGCCTCCCCTCACCCCAACCCCATCCATTCTTCAGAGGTGGTAAGGCCACCCATGGGGAATCAACAAAGTCTGGACTATGCAGCTGAGGCAGGACCAAGACCCTCTCTGCTGCATCAAAGCTGAGCAAGGTCTCCCTCCATAGGGAATGGGCTCCAAAAAGCCAGTTCATGCACCCAGGATAAATCCTGGTCTGACTGCCAGGGGCCCTCCCAACAGATCAAGCCATGTAACTGTCACCCACATTCAGAGGGCCTAGTTCGGTCCCATGCAGGTTCCCCAGCTCTCAGTCCAGAGGCCACGAGCTCCCGCTAGCTGGGGTCAGCTGTCTCTGTGGGTTTCCCCATCATGGTCTTGATCTCCCTTGCTCTTACGAACCCTCCTCCCTCTCCTCAACTGAACTCCAGGAGCTCAGCCCAGTGCCTGGCTGGAGGCACTCAAATCTTAGACAAGGAGATTGCCCACTACTCAGTTTACAGAGCACTGAGAAGCCCTCCCCCACTGGGAGCCAGCTTGTGTGTCTCTCCGGGAAAAGCCCAAGAAATGAAAATGGGGGTTCTGCCCTGGGGAGGACAAGCAGGTCTCAAACATAGGGGTTCAATGAAATGAACCAAGACTCTGGATTTTCTCAAATGAAAGCCCAGAACCCAATCACTCTGAAGTTTTTAGGGAGTCTATAAACCACATGCCAAAGCTGTCAGCTTCAAAGTCATAATAAACAACTGGGGTGTGTGTGTGTGTGTGTGTCTGTGTCTGTTTAACCCATTAAATTCTGGAAATACACTTAGATGGGATTTTTTTTTAATTAAAAACTCAAATTTAACCAGACTTTCTTTTATTTAGTGAACCATCCTCCCTCCCTCCTTCCCTCCTTCTCTCCGTCCCCCCCCCATTAGTCTTTTAATTCCTAACTGGGACACACAAACAGTTAACCAAAGATCAGAGAGGCTTTATTACCTCTAATGAAAAACAGACACCAAAACGGAAAAGAAAAAGCACCGTAGAGAAAACCCAGTTGTTCATCCATTAAACAATAATAGGGCTGCTTTAAGGAGTAGCAGGAGGAGGCATGACGAAGAAAGCACTGGAAAATGGAAGCATGATGGTTACAGAAAAACGAAAGCTTTGGGAAGATCAGTCAAAAGACTAAGGGCAACAAGGCGTACCTGTCTCGCAAGCCTTTTGGAGCTCTTAGATTTGCTAATCATACACCTGTTCTCCATCTCACAAATACAGAGGTTTCCATAAAGGACTGGCGAGATGGTCGGCAGGTAGAAAATGTAGGGGAGGCTGCTCATTCTTTGTTTCCTGGTTTCCTTTCTGCCCTCCCAGACCTGAATAATCACACAGAAGCCATATTAGTCACAGCACTGTTCGACCAATGACTAGGGCATATTTCTATTAATCTGTGTATGGCCAGGAGGCTGTGGCTTACAGGAAAGGTCTTTCTCCTTCCACAGCTACATGCTATCTCCCAGGCTCTGCCCACTCTCTCTTTCTATCTCTGTTTGCATTTCCCACCTGGCTTTACTTTGCTAAGCCATTGGCCCAAACAGCTTTATTTGTCAACCAATAAAAGCAACATATATACAGAAGGACATCCCACGCCAACAAAATAGTGGCTGCTTTGACTGACTACCTGGGTTTGATCTCAGAATCCACATGCTAAAAGAGAGAACAACGTCTTCAGGTTGTCCTCCAACCTCCACACATGTACCATGGCAAATGTATGCGCGCACACACGCACAATAAATGTAAAAAAAAATTTAAAGAATCTTATTTACTGTGTGCTGGCCACCTTGTTTTTTGAGACAGGGTTTCTTATTGGCTTGAACTTACCAAATAAACTAGACTGGTGGCCCGCAAGCCCCAGGAGCCCCTCTCTTTAGCTTCAGGACTGCAGGTGAGCCTCACCACACCTAGCTTCATAACGTGGGGCCTGGGACCTGAACTCAGGTTCCCATGCTTATGTGATACGTACTTTATTATCTCCCCAGTCCAACAAATACTAATATTAATTAAAATTTAAAAATGTATATTTTAGAAGCCCCAGGCTCTGTTGCTAGCTAGCTATGCGTCATCCAATGCGTTACTTCCCTCTGAGATGCCTTCCTTCCTGTATAGAGTGGCAATAACGTACTGTACGTATATTAAACATCTTATGAGTGGTGACGACGGCCTCATTGTTTTACAATCCACATGTTCTGTGGCCCTCAGGCTACCTTCACTATCATGGCCTCCCATCTTTTTCTAGACTGATGTTCCTGGATTGGAATTTATGAGAATTTATGAGAAATCCATGGTACAAGGTATTTTGGTTTGGGGGTTTGTTTTGTTTTTTGTAGTCATTTTGTTTTATTTTTTCCTGTCTGGCACTTGCAAGATCTTGTGTTAATTTTTTTCAAAATAGAAGCATTTTCTAAACCAAGTTTCCAAATAACTCTTAAAGGGACAAAGTGGGGAGCCACCTTCAGCTCTTAAAGGGACAAAGGGGGGAGCCACCTTCAGCTCTTAAGGGACAAAGGGGGAGCCACCTTCAGCTCTTGGTATCCATGTATCAAGCTGTGTCCGGGATGTGTGGAATGACTGAGCGCCGCGGGAACGCCGACAGGGAAGTTTGTTGTGAGTCCCCTCTGCTCATTACTCTGCTCTTATCTTGACACTGCAGCCCCGGCTAATGTTCGCTGACTCCCACAGAAGTGCCTTGCTCCTCCGCCAGCATGATTGTTTGTGAGGTTCTGAATAGCTCATTCTCTAATCTAGAGCTCCAGGGGACTGATCTGCACACTGGTCTGAAGTTGTGTTAACGTGTGGCCGTATTTCCCATCCAAACGATCCCTCGGGTTAATGAGGGAGAAAGAGCTTACTATATACACCGCTATCCAGGTGCTTGTATTTCACCAGTCAGAGAACTGGAAGGTGTATTGGAGAGGCCACCATCCACTTCGTCCCCTCTCTTTTGCAGATCAGGAACTCTTGGTTGAACTGTATTGCTTGGGTCACAAAAGGAATTATTGGCAAAATCTGAACCCATACTCCCTGTTTCAGGGTGTTTCCCACAACCACCACATCCTTTCTTTAATAGATGAGTCAAGAAAGAGTTCCATCTGAACTGTAGCACATTCTACAGCAACACTACCCAACTTAGGGAATGTCAGTTACCTCAACCTATTAACTGACTTGGGCCCCCTAAGCTCCTTCCCAAAATGCAGTTGGAGGCAAAGGCCTGCATTCATTTAGTTTAATTTTGAAAATAACACCAAAAAGCCGGGCGGTGGTGGCACACACCTTTAATCCCAGCACTCAGGAGGCAGAGGCAGGTGGATCTCTGTGAGTTCAAGGCCAGCCTGGTCTAGAAGAGCTAGTTCCAGGACAGGAACCAAAAGCTACAGAGAAACCCTGTCTCGAAAATCCAAAAAAAAAAAAGAAAAAGAAAAAGAAAATAACACCAAAGATGAAGTGGGGTGAAAAGCTGGGTCCAGGAAGCTCCTGTGAGGCTGTATCCCTTGGTGGCCACGACAACGGTCAGCCAGGCTGGAACCTAAAGGGATCACCTGAAACATCTCATAGGTTGTATCTCCAAATGGCCTCCAGCCTCCATCCTCATGAGCCTAAACTTGCCCCAAACCTCCCAAACTCCTGTGCATTTCCAAGCTGTTCATCCTCGGGGCCTGGAAATTCCCACAACTGCCTTCAGTCCCACACAAGAGAAGTCCAAGCACGCCAGGACATAGGAAGCCCTGCACAGGGCAGCAGTGACAGAAGTCATAGTATTGGTTGCCTTAGCAACAGCTGGAGAATGGTAGGGCCAAGAGGATACAAGGGGTCCCCTCAGACCGATTCTAGAGGTCTAGTTACCATTTGTTCTTCTGCCCTCACTGCTCAAATCAGACTTCATGGTTGACGTGGATGTGGTGTCACAGGCCCATGATCCCAGCACTTAGAAGGCTGGAGTAAAGTAAACTTGAAGCCAGCTGGGCTACATAGAAAAATAAAGTAAAAATAAAAAAAGTTATGGAAGGATTGATCAAACTATAAAGAAAGCCGCTCCAGAAATGCTCAAATGGACAGGAAGTAGATCCCACCTTTGGAGAAGGCTTCACAGCTCACACTTAGGGGCAAGAATTCCTGTCGTGATCCAGAAAGGGCAACACGTGAGATACATAGAATTGTATAGACACCCAAGCAACCACAAGACTTGTGATTTCATTTCCAATGGCTTTGGGTATCCTTGTGCCTGTATGCCACAAGCAGCACAGGAAAGGACCCGTAGGACCACGGCACAAGAACAAGCAGGTGAAAGCCTTGGTGTGGACAGCTAGCTTCTCACCCTACTGCAGGGTTTATTATTCAGTCTGACTTTTCAACTCACGAAAACTTGGCTCTTGCTGATCAGTGTTCAGTAACTGATTTCCTGTGCCTGATTCTGAGTCCTCCATAGAATAATTCTTCTCTAATTAAATAGTCTTTTCGCCAGCACAAGCAGAAATTAGATCTGCGTCAGGAGCCAGCCTCGTGACTTTGAGAGAATCACTCACTCTAAACTTTCTCCGCCTTGGTTTTCTCGTCAGAAATAGGAGTTGGGGTGTTTTACCCAGGCCCATTTGCCAGGGGCCCAGTGTGACAGTCAATGGAGATTACCTATAGGAAAGAGCTCTGGTAATTTAACACACTTTATAAAAAAGAAATCATTCAGCCAGAAACTTCATAAAACATGCGCCGTAAAAGATGACACCGGCACGGGCAGAGAGAGGGAGAGAGCTGCAGTCGCAAATGTTAAAACTCCAGAGATGGTACTGATGCCCTGCGGTATCTGTGCTGTTTCCAGACAGAAAAGAGGAGCTATTGCCTCTCCAGCAATTAGTGATGAAAACAGCAGTGATACGTCCCCAGTTCTCACAGAGGAGCTAGGCACATACATGACCTGTTTGACTCTAGAAGCAGTCGAAGGAGACAGGTAGTCTTCTGAAAGATAAAGTGTGTTGTTACGTTTTTATTTCGTGTGTGTGTGTGTCTAAGTGTGTGTGTGCATGCACACAGGTGCATCTGTGTGTGTGTGTCTGTGCGCGCGTGTGTGGGTGTGTGTGTGCTACGGTGTCTGCAAGGAGGGCAGAGAACAACTTGGTGTGGTCCGTTCTCTCCTTCCACGATGTGGGTCTGAGAAATCAAACTCAGATGATCAGGCTTGGCCTCAGCTGCATTTACTTCCTGAGCCCATTAGATACAGATAATCTTGTTAACGTCGTAGTAGGCATGGGGAAGCTGAGGACCGGAGAGCGTCAGTAAATTATTTCCTATGTTAATTTGGACAAGCCGTTGGATTCCAGACTGATTTAATCCTCTTGCCATTCTCTCTGTCGTTATTTGATTCATAGTTTAAGAGTAATGAAGGGAAACTAAGGCCCAGTCCTTGGAACACGTAGGCACCAATGACAGTAGTAGCTCCGGCCTACATATGCTTAGGTTTCAAACACAGGTGCCGCCCCGATACTGCTCTACCACCCAGAGTGACTCTATGTCCAGTTAGCAAAATAATAGTAGTAGGCTCTCCTCTAGAGCATTAGCCCTCCCTAGCCTTAGGTCCTTGGCTGAGTTTACACTACCAGGCGTGAGCTTCCTGCTGTGGAGCAGGCCTTAAATCCAAACAAAGAGTCACTGGTTAATTCCATAACATCTGTGCCACTATGGCGTCAGTGGGTGCACTTGGCCAGGTTGGTCGTTATTGTAGCTCACAGAGCTGATGACTTCCCCCCCTCGGCAGGCCATACAGCACCTCTGTCACCGTGAATGCTATGCACCTTTCTCTGTAGCTAATTCTTGGAACCTTTAAACTCGACATACTGCCCGGCATAATGAGTTCCCCAAATATCAACATTTTGACTTTGGTTTCCCATATTAAGCTATAGGCAGATAGTCTTCTCTCCATCTGACAGACTTTCTATGGCCATGACACCCTAAATGCACCCAGTCTCACCCGACAGGGGCGCCTAGGCTTACAGAGAATAATTACCTAGAGCTCCTCACGTATGCTCTGACAGATCTCCGTGACAAATAGTTAAATAATTGCCTCAGACTATTATTTAAACTGGAAATTACTAAACAATTCAGATTTTATGCAGCCACTCAGGTGCCCAGTGCCTTTTTAGATTGGTTCTATAAATTAATCAGATGACTCTTCGGTCTGAAAATTGCCACCTCCTCTTGTGTCCTACCGACACCCTTCATCAGCAAGTATGGGAGCTGTCCAAGCGAATGGTTTCTGTGCCATTGTCCTTACAAATGGAGGCGGTTAGGAGCATGTCTCAAAAGCATCCGGTGACAGTCATATGGACTGAATGATTCTGGATTGTTTAGAAGAATAGTTTAACCTTCCTTTGAAAAATTGCAGTAATATCAAGATAAATTATTAAAATATACGGTAGGATTTCAACAAATATTGCTACTGCTATTCAGACAGAAATATTCACTCATTAATCATGCAGTGAGTGTTTATTAAGACCCCACTGTGTTCTTTGCTTTTCAACTCCCACAGTTTCCGTATTCAGCCAGCCACAGGACTGGAAAGAAGAAACTGATGAACAATAAGATGTTAGTGACCAGTGGAGCTTAACCCACCGCTGTCTCTCAAACATTCTTGTATTTTGACAAAGCCTGAGGAGTTATTCCACGAAAACACTTCCAGTGTTAGGGCAGAAGGCCTGCGGTAGGTGGACAGGCAAAAATTTTAGGAGTTCCTGATATATTTCAAACTGCCATTAGACAGCTCACAGACTTATCCCCTTTCTAACAATAGGATGATGGGATAAAAATTGGGAAGTCCGAACCATGATGCTGTCTTTATGCCAGGCATTGTGCTACTCATTGAGAATATGTAAGCAGGTAAAGTGTGGCTCTTACCCTTAGGGATCCAGATCCCAATGCAGTGACTGCAGCAAGCTCCACCGTTGCATTTCTTTGTCTTGTGATTGTGACTTGGTCGAACTGCTGGGTTCTTGTGTTATCTCATCTTCCAACTTTTCAGCATTTAGAGTAATTATAGCCCTTGACTTGCTGTGGTATGCCGATTTACTCATAGTATTGACAACTCTGCAGTATCAAACATGTGATGTCATCTGGGATCTTACAGAGCCCAGTGCTAGTTTAAACCGAAGAGAAAATTCACTTAAAAATTAAACATACTCGCGGTGCAGTGGTACACACATGTGCTCTCAGAAGGCTAGG
Organism: Chionomys nivalis; assembly: GCF_950005125.1. Classification (NCBI taxonomy): domain Eukaryota; kingdom Metazoa; phylum Chordata; class Mammalia; order Rodentia; family Cricetidae; genus Chionomys; species Chionomys nivalis. The sequence goes on from NC_080107.1 coordinate 7,646,442, forward strand.
GCAGGGCAATCTCAGGTCTGAGGCCAGTGTGGGCTGTGTATTGAGACCCCTGACTCAAAAAGAAAACAATAAAATAAGCAGCTTTTCCTTTGGTTATAACCATTGAAAATTTCATCTACCTTTGCTTTTCTAGTCCCCTTTCCAAGATGTTTTGCCAAAGTCCAGAAATCTTTTCAGGATCCACATTTTAAGATGTTCATTTTATCTAAAATGTAATGGTTGATTGGTTAATTGACCAATTGATATGTGCGTGGTGTGTGTATACGGTGTGTGTGTAAGCAAACGTGTGTGCAGCTGATGTGTGTTTAGGTAGAGGCCACTGGGAATGCCTTATCTCTTGGAGTCATGGGCATCTGAGGGACACCCAGCTTGTTATGTGGGTGATGTCATCTGACTGACCAGCAAGTGCTTTTAACCACCAAACCATCACACCAGTCCAGGGGTCTGTGTTGAGATGAACTGTAGATATATGGTTTCCTGGGAGAACACAGTAAGGACAGGTGCCATCCTGCCGCTCATACAACTTTCACGACCCTACCTGGTGACTCTGGAGCTGGCATTGTAGGGAAGACCTAATTTTGCCTGTCACTGAAGCAACAGAATTTCCTCACCTCTATGGACTTCCTGAAGATTCAAAGGCATTACCTAAATACAATGTTTGTACCTGATATTATACACGTACACATTCTACATTTTGCAAATATATATATTTACAAAAAATACCGATAAAAATGTACATAGAAGTGATGATTTCTCATTTGTAATGCCTTGAGGATGTCCACAAGCCAGGAAGGCTCTCGGCGCAGTGCCGGATGCCGGATGGGAAATCTCTGGGATTATTTTTGAGGGTGATTTTAGTAGTTCTGTTCGAATGATGCCCTTTTTTTTGAAGACTGCTATTTTTCTGAGTGGCACATATGTCAGTAGAGCAGAATAAAAGCCTAATAAAAACATACCTGATTATAAATGAGATTTTCCAGTAAGTTGCTTTTCACTAGCTAGGGTGCTTGACATCATCCTTGAGAGCCAAGGTTCCCAATGATCTGTCTGAGAAGTTAACGACATATTTCCCCGTGACAAAAAAGTCTGGATCCAAGGGTAGTATATAGTTTTGTGGGTTCATCTCATTTTAATCCCATGACTGAGTTTGGTTTCGGTGATTCTAAGACTTTCTCACTTGAAGCTCTCACTAGTAAACGTTTTATCATTGGAGAATTTGTTCAGGTGATGCTACTCAGTTGCACATGGGAGACCTGGGGCTGTTGGCGTTTACATACTTAAGTGGGCATGGAGGGAACAGACGGCTGGCAGGCCGTGAAGGTCAGAGGACAACTTGCAAGAGTCAGTTTTCTCCTTCCGCCATGTAGGCTTGGGGGTTCCAACTCCGTTTGCCAGGCTAGGCAGCAAGTTTTCATTAACTGTTTGAAAGAGAATTTGAAAGGTGGTGGGAGGGCTAGAGGAAGAATTGAAAAGAATTGAGGATGAACTTTTCTCAAATCGCATTATATGATTGTACGAAATTCTCAAACAATAAAGAATAAAAGGGAATGAATTTCCCTATATTCATAACTTTAAGATATACCTCCTTTGTCCTTCCCATACATCGGGAGATGTATAGGCATAGGCATGGTGTGTGTGTGTGTGGGGGGGTGTCTGGGTGTGTGTCTGTGTGTGTAAAACACTTATGCACTGTGCTACTTGCTTATACACGCCAGTTGTCTCATTTAATCCCCGCAGTAAGTCTGTGAGTTAGCAAACGAAATACCCAAATTGTTCCTTGGGAAATGGAGGCTCCAAAGGCTTTAGTAACTCCCTGCAGGCAAGTACAGCAAGTAGACAAATGAGCTACAGTTTAGACATGGCTACTGCTTGACCCTGTACCCTATGAACTCAAACACCGAGGTGGCGAGTTATTGTTATTCTTCTGAGCTGGAAAACAAATCTTCGTCTTGAATTTACTGCTAGGGAGTTTATCTTGTCTTGAGTTTCCCGTGTGGGGTGATGAGAGAACCTTCTGAAGTCTCCTGCTTTTTGTCTGTCCTTGCCTGCCTCCTCTGACTTCCAGTGTCACGGTGGCTTCACAACACACTGTCTGCACTGTGTTCTGTTTCACGGATCTATACTGTCCTTTGTTGTAAGTACATTTAGGAATGATTGCTGCTTCCTCTTGATGTCTCAACATTTTTAAGTGATTTATTTTGATAGTTCTTCAGCCTCGTGATTTCAAATATTGAGTTACTGAGTTCAGGTGGTCTTATATTTTCCCCACAAATGTGTTTATGTCACTCCACAGACTGAGAAATTTCATTCCAGGGGTTTCTCCCCTTCTTTCATTTGATTTCCCTGCAGGAGAAGAACTGAGTTCTTTGAGCTTGTCAGCAAAGGAGACTACGATTGGAACATCAAAAGCCACCGTGATGTGTTTCGGTAAGAAAAAGCACGCATTTGGGTACACTTTGCATTATTGGATATTTTAGTCATGCTTTTTCTGTGCACATTGGAAAAGTCAGATGATCAGCTGAATAGAACCTAAGTAATTCTCCCAATTTGTCGGAGTAAGCAGCCTCACAGGGACTTTTCCCTGTGCAGTAGACACCTCTGGGGTGTTACCCACGGTCATGCTCCCAGCTGCACTCACAGAAGTGGAGCAGTCTGGTAGCTTCGTGATAAACACAGAATCCTGAACCCTTTATTCTCCTTGAGACTGTTACTTAATCTCTCTGCACTTTGGTCTGTAAATAAGAATAGGGTCCCTCTCTGAAGTCACAGTGAAGGTTTTGTCAGCCAGCAGTCAGTCCTTTAGTTAGGAAAGCCCCTAGGACAGAAGCAGGGGGAAAGCCAGCACTGCCAAATGCTGCTGCAGGGGATCAGAGCCCAACAACAGACCAAGCTGTCCCCTCTTCGCACAAGCTTAGCATAGGGGTGTTTGGATAGTGCTCTGGTCCAAGGGGCTGGCTGGGGCTGGCGCTGCCTGGCTCGCCGTGAATGACCCATTGTTAGCTGGGCCCCTGCCCACTCCAATCCTGCTCCACCATCTGGGCAGCAGACATGTTTCCAAGACATTGAGATCCAGCAGGGTTTAAAAGTCTAGCTGACAGCAGGACGATCCTCTGACCTTTCACAACACATTCTTTCTTCCAAAAGCAGCCAGCCAGCGCACCTCCCAGGGCTCCGTCCCGTGCTGTTTACTCTCCAGCAGCAGACGGGAGACGAAAGATATGCCTTAGTTTCCGCCCACCCACCACATCTGATAGTACTCTCTATCAATGATTTGAGTTATCTCCAGTGCTTCCACGGTTCAGTGTGAAACTTAGTTAAATCCACCCCTGGAAAACCTGATTCACGTTTGTTGTGCCTGTGTTTTAGCGTGCAAGATTAAGGAACGCCTTAGCTGGGTATGGTTTGGGTTGTTGGTTTGTTCGTTTGTTTTTTGAGAATGTGAATAGAGCGGTAGCCACCAGGTAGTAACCCAAGTGACACAGTGTGGCTCCCTCGGGGAGATCTTGGCTCTGTGGAGCTGTGAACATAAAAGAGCGCCCTACACAGCGTGTATCTCACCTCTGTAGTGTGGATTTCTGTCCTTTGTCGTCAGTGTTAAGTCAGCCACGCAGGGTGATATACTGATCGCCTTGCTTATGGCTAAGCTGGGGGGCAGGCAGGGAGCCCCCACTGCACATTATTTTAGCCACAGCCTGCTTGTCTGCTTGCCTCAGGTGTAGACAGAGGGCTCTCCTGCTCTCCTCAATTTGCTGCAGACGAAACAAAAGGGCGACCCGGGAGGATGTGAGAGGCCTTTGTCTTCCAGGCAGCAGTGGCTGCCTGGGAGAGGCACAACCAAGCGACTTTAAACAACGTGGCCCCTTGTGGAGGAAAGACGTGGGCTGACCCCGGTTCCGTGTTATTTATTTATGGATCTAGAGTGAGTTTGTTTAGGAATGCAGCGGAGGAGCGTTCAGGCTGTTCGGTTCTGTTTTTCAGATCAATGTTAATGACAGCCTGTGACCTTGGAGCCGTGACCAAACCGTGGGAGATCTCCAGACAGGCAAGTGATTAATGGCGGAGCTCAGCAGAGGAGAAACTGAAGGGGGCGGGGCTGAGCACGGAGAACAGTCTTTGCCCAGGTGCCGGCCTGGCACGGAGCCACAGCCGGCCAAGCCGGAAGGCCATCTTACCCCACAATCTTTCTTCCTGTGCTCCCACTGAACAATGCTATTTCTGGCTGCAAGATTTTTGTAACGTGCTAAATCTGAAGCACCCTTTGACCATCCTGAAGGCAAACTGTTCATAGAAAAAAAAATACTGTTTTTGAATAAGTAATCTTGTGTTAGCAAAAGATCCTGTTTATCACTCATGAAAAAGAAAATAGGAAAAGTGAAATTCTGTTCTGTTTTCAAGTACTAGTTAAGCATCAGAGGGCTCTATGGCCAATGCGTGCTGTGTCCCATTTAATTTTTTATCAAGACTAATAGTTATTTTACAGTTTCTCAAACACCCAAGCATTGCATTATTTCTTATGCAATGGTAGTTTTGAATATAATATAACATATTATATTCGATATATTGTTGAATATAATATAATAGCTCCCCAGCTGCTTGACTACCAAGATCCTTGTTTACTAAGAGGGGTCAATAGCTCTTTAGGTTTCCTCCCCCTCTTTAACTTAATCTTATTGTATTGTTTTTCTTGAGCCAGGATAACTCTATAGTCTTGAGGCTGCTCTCAAATTCTTTGGGTCAAGTAATGCTCCTGCCTCAGCCTCCTGAGTGCAGGACCAGTCAACAAAAAATTCGCTAAGTTTTGTGCGATACCTTTTATGGGGGAGATAAGGTATATTCATATAATAATAAATGATTTTTTTGCCTGTGATGTTTCATTTCGTGTATGGTAGGTAGTTAGTACAAAGGCTGAGTAACCACAACACAGAGATATCGTGTCACGATCCCAGAAACCTATAACCATTCCCTGAGAAGAAAAGGACAGTTTTCTGTTTGCAAGAGTAGAGGTAAGGATCTGCTGAGGGAGAAGAACCTGGACCATCCAGATGGGTCCCAACTCCCATCACAAATGTCCTTGTTAAAGAGCAGAGAAAGCTCAGGATTCAGAAGAGAAGGCAACGTGAGAGTCCAACAAATGCTGAAGTGATCATGTCTACACCCCAAGAAGTGCTAGAAGCTACCAAGCACTGAAAAGAGGCAAGGATCAGACAGAGTCTTCAAAAGGACACACCGACAACCCCTGGGCTTCTGCCCATCACCCTGGTGTGAACCACTGGCCCCAAGAACTATGCAAGAATAACTTCCTGTTGTCTTAGCCACAGAGTTTGGAGTGAGGTTTTTAGAGTTTTAAGAAATTCATTCACTTCACAAATGGGAAGGATGGGACTTAGCAAGGCTAAGCAGCCCAAGGTCTTCTATAGAGAGCAGCTGCTGAAATAGACAGAGACTTGCTCTTCTCCTCTTTGTGTCCTTGAGGGTCACTGTCCTCGGACTAACACTGTAACCATTCAGACCAGAAGTTTTTCACCAATGGACTACTTCCATGGAAACAATCAATGGTGACCTTCACCCTGGGAAAGGAACAGTTTCTAAACCAGAAATCTGAATAAAAGACTAGCCAAGATATACAAGCTCACACTAGATGTAAGCTTTGAGTCCGAATCCAGAACTTGTTCTTGTAGTGGAGAGACAAGGGGCTGGAGTGTGAACAAGACACAGACGTACAAGATGTAAGACCTCCATGAAACAGAGGCAGGAGCGGAGGGACAGAAGGGAGAAGGCTGAGGGGCTGCAAAAGCCATGGCTGAAATTGGAGAATAGTTAACTGCAGCGGGGAAAGCTGAGATGGTACAGATTTCTGAGGAGAAAACTTACAAACCAAAACACATAAAACAGATCCCAGCACATTAGAGCCACACTCTTATTCACAAAGGGCCGAGCTTCTCTCCTCAGCCTGGAACCACTTGCTTAAACAGGTCTAACCTTTTGACACTACATCATGACAGTGTCGCTTGCAAAACTCCTGCCAAGAACCAGGCAGTAAAGTTAAAACAACAACAAAAATCTCATGTTCTAAGCGAGTTTACAATTCTTCGTCGGGCCACACTCGTAGTGCCGGGCACATCTGCTCTCATCCTGGACTGGGCTGATGGCCTGACCGAGGAGCTGACAGTAGAAATGAAATGCCTTCGGTAATCCACCAGTCCAGACTTCTCACCTGAGAGTACTCTGCCAGAAGCTACAATCCATGTCTATGCCCAGCCAGAAGAAAGTCAGAAATCATTTGTGAGAATGTAAATAGTACAGTCTGCCCTTAAAATCACCAGAAATGTCACTCAGAGTCCTTCCAGACAAAGCATACTCATTCTCTCCCCAGGGAAGGCAAATCGGCTGGCCTATCAGTCAGGGCGTCAGGCTCCCAGTCTAGAATCTCTACCACAGGTCTGGGTGTAACTTAAGGATCTAAACATGCCTCAAATACAACATCAGACAGCCACCTCCACACACACAACACCACCACAGCCCTCCCAGTCTGCGAGGGAGGAGATAAAGAACATTCGAAGCCAATGGTCCATGGAGATCCCGAGCCTTCCAGGCGTTCACCGTGAAGTCTCCACCAGCAGTGGGCCTGGCTCCCTGTGGGATGCTTCAACCGCTCAGACTTTCTTTCCAAGGCTTTTTAGCTCCAGTAGGAAAATGATTCCTTTCCCGTGGTCTCCTATGACATTATTTGAAGGCTAAGTAGCTTTCTCGGCCTACTTCTCACCTGAAGAAGGCAGCACACTGGCTTCGTAGAGTCACAGACTTACGGTTTCTTCAGCACGAAGCTCTTCAGCATTCAACCAAAACAAAAACACCGTGGTTCTCCTCTGTGTGAACATCTTAGATTCTTTTTGCTTCCTGGCACTCAGGAGTAGACGAATGTCATCTGTTTTCTCTTGTGTCCTCATCTGAGGACCCGAGGTCTCACAGCTTTCATGAGAGAACTATGTAGTTAATTTATTTTCTGAGCTATTTTTTTCTGTTTAAAAAAAAATGCTGGGCCAGATGGCTCATCAAATAAAGGCGCTTGATGACAGGACTGACAACCTGAGTTCTAGTCCCCAGACCCATAAGGTAGGTGCAAAGAGAAAAGCAGCTCCTGCAAAGCTGTCCCCCAACCTCCACAGGCAGTGTGGCAAACACGCACACACACACACACACACACACACACACAATTTTTTAGAAGTCATTTAAATTTATTTTTAAAAAGATTTTGCTGAAAGTCACCTAATTCATTCAGATATTTTATCCATAAGTACACTGGCGATACCATTAATGAGATTCTTATTTCACGGCTGGGTCTTAATTAATATTTCCATTTAAAGCATACCTTAATTTTAATATTTCTAGTTTGGAATCAAGCAGCAGCTTCATCGTCGTTTCCACGAGACAGACTGGATTTTTCTGTCCCCATTCATCCCTCATTATAAACCTGCTAATCCTTTCTGAGCGCTCCTCTAGAGTGCCCGGGAGAACAGTCAGCAGCTATTATTGTACGCTGTCAGCATTTTGTTTGCCAATCGCTTCTCCCAAAATGATACGTTCCTTGGGGATAGTGCTCACTCTCTTTCAGTGGAAACTGCACAAAGTTGTATGAGAGACTGTCTTCTGTAAGGCCTCCTGTCTGTCTGTCTGTCTGTCTGTCTGATACCAAGCCTCCAAGTTGATCTATGTTTTAAGGTCCCCGCCCCCATTATGTGGCTCTCACCTGCCAAGGTCTCCCATGCACAGAATCATGACACTGTGTAAAACGGGGCAGAAGTGTGTGATCCCTGCACATGGAGGCGGGACCAGGGCATCCCCAGAGCAAGCTGGCTAGCTAGACCAGCCAGAAGTGGCAAGGGTGGGGCCAGCAAGAGGCTTTGCCTCGATAAGTGGAAAATAACCAAAACACTGGACACTTGCTTCTGGCTTCCACATGTGCTTTCACATGTGCTTTCACATGTGCACAGACATCCTTGCACTCACATGCGCCAACCAATACACACATGCACACCCTTAAAATTAAAATGTAAGCATACACATTTGTGCATATATCTATATTAATACGTACATGTATAGGTTTGTTTTAATTAAGATTAATTTTATGAGCTGGGCAGTGGTGGCACATGCCTTTAATCCCAGCACTCGGGAGGCAGAGGCAGGTAGATCTCTGTGAGTTCGAGGCCAGCCTGGTCTACAAGAGCTAGTTCCAGGACAGGCTCCAAACTCCAAAGCTTCAGAGAAACCCTCTCTTGAAAAACCAAAAACCAAAAAGATTTAATTTTATGTTATATGTGTGGGTGTTTCTCCTGCCTGTGTATCTGTGTACCATGTGAGTGCATGGCACCCAGAGGCCAGAAAAGGGCTTTGAATCCCCTTGAACTGGAGTTATGGACAGTGGTTAGCAACCACGTGGGTACTGGGATTCGAACTTCTGTCCTCTGAAAGAGCAGTCTCTCTCTTAATCACTAAGCCCCTAAAAACGTATTTTGAGATAGAATCTGATATTGTAGTTCAGGTTGGCCTTAAAATCGTGACAATCACCCTGCCTCAGCTTCTCAAGTGCTAGGATTACAAGCAAGACTCATTTGGAGATTATGTATTCCTAGACGTTCATTTTATTTTTTTAATAATCCTTCTCAGAATGCATTGTAGCTATGGTTTTTTTCCACTCATCTTTCCTCAGGAACATGACTCGAAATATATGGGTTTCCTCAGTGGACCCTCCCACTCCCCCCCCCCACATCCTTCTTTAATGAAACATCCAATCAGGAGCCACTTGATGATCCTGATGGGCGTTTTAAGTACAAACAAGCCAGGGGTTCAGGTCAAACTGTGAGGGGAGCAGAGGGGACTGGGCAGGACTGCTCTAGGAGAGGAAGATCAAGAGTTCCTGATAGTGCCTTGGCTTTCCAAGGAGTACACAGGATTCCTGCTTGGGGCACCTTGTGTGCATTTATGTTAATGCAAAAGACACGCAGTTTCGCTTTGGGAAGATAGCTCAGAGGTTAAGAGCACTGGCTGCTCTTCCCTTCCAGAGGACCTGAGTTCAATTCCCAGTAACCACATGGTGGCTTATAATCATCTATAATGAGATATGGTGCCCTATTCTGGTAGAACGCTGTATACACAATAATAAATAAATCTTAACAAAAAAAATACAACTTCAGAGGCAATTGAGCAAGGGGGGGGGGTTGGAGCCTGGTTAATGAGACTAAAAGAGACTGTTTCTCCTTTAAAAGCCAGGTCACAGGGGAAAAGAGTTCAGAGAGTGGAAATCAAAGGTAGGGGCTGAGGCTGGAAAGGTGAGAACCCACAACCAGGGGGACATGGATGGCTTTCTGAATAACTTCTTATTACTTCCAAGTAGCTGAGTTCTTGACTATGACCCATGCTTCTTACCAGAAATATTAGAAATCTGACCTCACTGGATATTTGCGTTTTTTAATATTGCTTCTCTTGTTTTAACTGTGGTTATATAGGTACACATTTAAGTTTGATGTTGTCTTTAAATTTTATGATACATCTCTTCAGGTACATATAAATAATCATTTTTCATAATGCTTGGACCGAATGCTCATCAAGTGTGCACTCTATCCCCAGGCCTCTTTTCCCTGTTTGAGACTGTTCTCACTAAATTTCATAGGGTATTTTTGAGCTCACTATAACCAGGCAGACGCTGCCTCCGAATCCCGAATAGCCATGATTATAGACCCAGGACACCAGATCTGATTTAAGAAAATTATCTTGATTCTATGTACCTGACCAAATTAAACCATCTCGCTTTTATAGGGCATAAGATTCTTCTCTTCTGTGAGAGCATTAAAATGGAGAAAAAGCAGTTTTGAGGATCTAGGCTAGCACTCCCCCACACACACACAAGTTTTCCAATATACTACAATTCCAGTGAGTTCAGAGACTCCCTAGCTGCACACCTTAGTGTCCTCAGAAATGCCCAATTGGCATTTGTCTGTTCTATCAGCTCTCTTTCTACAATGATCCTGAGAACCACAGACGTCTTTAAGATGTGTCTCTGGATCATCCAAGGTCGCGGGTGTATGTGGGGGGCGGGGGGTGCGGGCGGGATTGCAGGTGCCTGCGATTGGGGGTGGCGCATTGTGTTATGGGTACAGTGGAGCGGAAGTGGTGCAATCAGCACGTTGTTCTTACACGCCAGTGCAAGCCGAGAATTAAGCGAAAAACAATTGGGGCCTACCGTAAATTAGTGCTTTCAGTACAGATTCAGACAGCCCGAAAGCCAGGCTCTTCAAAATAAGAACATTTCCTTGCACGTAAGCCAGAAATCACTTCCGAGTCTCATGGTGTCTACACTACAAACATCTTAAAATGCTTCTGTGTTTCAGGTGGCTGAACTTGTAACCAGCGAGTTCTTTGAACAAGGAGATCGGGAGAGGTCGGAACTCAAGCTCACTCCCTCGGTAAGCCGGTCCTTTCACCATCACGGTAGATCCAAACCACGGCTTGAAATGGGAAAGGCTGAGAAGGGGTTTGGAGAAGTCCCGAAAGCTTAGGACTTTAACTAAACAAGAATGCTAGCCACCATGATCCCAGGTTTCTGACTGAGACTGCTGAACAAGCATTTCCCGGCACCCACAGTGGAACAAAGAAGCAGGCACTCTAGAGACAGCATGCAGGGCAGATCAGAACATCTCAGAGCCAGAGCGGGCATGTCATGTCACGCATGCCCACTTTAGAGCAGAAATAACAGCCTAGGGGCTGGAGAGATGGCTCAGCGGTTAAGAGCATTGCCTTGCTCTTCCAAAGGTCCTGAGTTCAATTCCCAGCAACCACATGGTGGCTCACAACCATCTGTAGTGAGGTCTGGTGGCCTCTTCTGGTCTTCAGGCATACACATAGGAAGAATACTGTATACATAATAAATAAATAAATATTTTAAAAAAAAAAAAGAAGAAGAAGAAGAAGAAATAACAGCCTAGAGTTAAAGTCAAGCTGTCCAGCCTCAAGGAGCAAGCTGGCTCTTATATTTCAGTTCCAAACTTTCAAACCCCCCAAAGCAAATCATTTCAGACTGTTTTCTTTTCTTTGTTTTCAAACTGAAACGTGGGGAATCCAGGTTGTGGGGTGGTCAGCATGCTATTTCTCTTGGATTACCTCATACAATCCTTATTTGAGAATGCTGATCATAATCTGGGGATGCCTTTCCTGCCCTCAAGATAAAGAAGCTTACGTCACCACCCTCGGGGCGGGGCCAGCCTCTTCAGTCCTAGTGAGCAGCTGAAAACAGCCTCCCTGGTCACCCCAAGAGTAGGCTAAGTATTGTAAAGCCTACCAAGCAGCACACAGTAGGCTTACAGAAGCACAGAGTGGGTGTCAGTTGCCAAGAAGGTCTCTTTGAGGTTCCAATCCACCAAGTCTCGGACGTTTGGAACAGTCAGTGAGATTTTGCATTTCCACACACCTGCTAGTCAAACACCAGAGAAGGCAGCGGGACCCTTTTCCATCTTGAACAGCTTTGCTTGCTTGAAATCCCAGCTGCAGTCTTGCCGAGGCTGGCGACTCAGCTAGTTGCTTACCTGTAAAAGGCCAGAGGACCACACATGTTGACATACAGACCGGCGATCTTAGTTTTCAAGGCAGTATGTGGTTATAGGGGAAATCGAAATCCCCTTTATTTTTTCTGGTGGTCATATCAGATTTGGTTTTGAAAAGAAAAGTATTAGTTGAGGATACATAGAGTTCTTTTGTAAAACCTATAACCCAAATTCCTTCAAGCTACATATTCACATTAAAAGAAAAGGTTTTCCTCCCTGCGAAGCCCGTTTGGAGGCATTCTCTGAAGAGTCTACAGTGCAGCAGCACAGACTGCACATTCATTAAATGAAGGGGGAAGAAAGGTAAATTATAGGCTCAGCTAAGGCCTTCTCTGAAGACGTAAATGAAACTGGCTTCATGGTGGATATATAGCTGTAAATGGTCCTCTCTCTTCACAAAAGGTTACTTAATATAGCTGTCTCCTCAGGAGAGTCTGGCTTCTGAGGCAGGACTTTCCCTCACTGACCCATCTTCAGAAATGTCTGTAACGCTGACACTTGCTCTCCTCCCTATCCTTTGACGCTTAGGAAGCACCCCTAGGGTTCCATTGGCCAGAGATCATCACAGGAACTTCCTGAGAGCACCCTGATGCTGGGCCACAGGCAGAGGGGATGCTATAAGGAAAACAAAGAGACAACCTACAGAATAAGAGGAATTATTTACAAACTGTGCATCTGACATGGGCCTCATAGTTAGAACATTAGAATAACTCTTATAACAATGAGACAATGCAGCTGAAGATTGGAAAGGGGCATCTGCTCAAGCATATCGCTTCTGAACATACCCATGAACAAGCACATAGACAACAAAGACGCAAAAGCAGATTGCGGTGACAGTGAGGCGCCACCTCACACACAGGACTGTTAATAAAAAGACAGATGATACCAACCCTGTAAGTTTCCAGAGAAGCCCGGACACCGTGAGATGCAGGAAGGAATGCAAACTAGTGCAACTACTTTGAATATCAAGTCTGGAATCCTCAAAAAGTTAGACCTAGGGCTGGCGAGAAAGTTCAGCAAGCAAAGCACTTGCTGTCCAAGCATGGCAAGCCAAGTGGAATCCCAGATCCCACGGTAAAAGGAGAGAACCTGCTCCCAACAGCTGTCCTCTGGCCTCCACCTGCCTGTCATGGCATCGTCATCCTCAATGTGAAAACAAGGTCTAATAATAAACTTGGCATGGAGTTACCATATAACCCATTCACTTCTAGGTTTATTCCCAAAGGAAATAAAAAAAAAAAAAAACCACCCATACAAAAACTTGCGCACAGCTGTTCACATCAGCTTTACTCCTAGCACCCAAAAAGTGGGAACAATGCAGATGCCCGTCAACTGATGAATTAATAAACAAAAGGTTTATTTATCTCTGCCTTGAAATATAATGCGGCAAAAAATGAGTGGGGGAAGTGCTGGCACTTGCTGCCTCGATACACCTTGAATATCACACTACATGAAAGAAGCCAGTCCTGAAAGGCCACACCCATATGACTCCATTTAAATGAACTAAATGAATAGCTCAGGTAGAAAAAGAACTATAGAGAAAATAGACTGCTGTGGTTGGGGCGTGGTCCCGCGTCCTGAGGTTTCCTGTGCTGCAGCTCAATCCCCAGTGTGAGTATTGAGAGCATGGAAGCTCCATCCCGCTCTGGTGGGGAGAGGCGTGGTCTTTGGAGGTTATAGGGACCAGAGAAGTTCACGAGTCCCCGGGGAGCCCCATGATCAAATTAGAGTAGATTAAAGGAAGGGGAGAGGCGCCGGAAGACATAAATGTGTGCTCTTTGTCTCGTGCTTTATGGTGTCCTGAGACTCTCAGGTCTTTCAGTAAGAAGGCCGCCAACAGACACAGGCCCTCCAGCCTCCACAACTGTGAGCCAAACAAACCTTTTTCTTTGTCAAGTTGCTCCCAATCTCGGGTGTTTTGTTATAAAGACACAAGATGTATAGACACACATTTTTCAAGGGACATTTCTGAAGCAAGCTTTATGTATTTCAGAAGAACTCTCACTTTCTCCAGTACATTCCCTGAATTCCAGGCATCTCTTGGAAAAGATGAGCAGGGTCTGTGGAATTCAGTGGCATCTGCCTACTGTAGGTAGAGATGGTTTCCTCAGATTTGGTACCTAGCATTGTCTACCACACACACTCCCTCTGTGGCTCATCTGTCTGAAGGATGCAGCCTTCCCAACATCTCAGGACTAAGGGTGAGGCTTGCACTTGCCCTTATGACTGCCGTAGACACCAGAATGATGTGGGTGCCACATTTTACCTCACCTTTCAATAAGGCAAGACAAATTCTAACTAGGCAGTGCCCTCTTCCTGATCAGCGGGCCTTACTTTTTAAGAACAAAAGGAAGAACATTCTCCCTGGAGTTGAGTTGACTGTTTATTAAAGGAATTCATTTTAACCCTCTAATTCCTGTTGACCAAAGTCTTCCCAATAGAAATAAATCACTCTAGCTTTTAGAAATATGCAAAAATTATATCAAGCATAATAATGTCATAAAATTTAAAGGCTGGGCTGAAGAAAGGATGAATGCCTGCCCCCACCATCCATCCAGAGCAAGTTCTTAGTACCCTACTAATAGCACAACGTTACTAGAAAACACGTAATTGCCGCACCAGCGCCCAACCCTTAAAATCTCAAAATAATTTATGTTTCATAAGAGGGAAAAAAGAAAAGAAACCCTGCTGCTAAGGCTCTTTTCCAATCTCGGGCATCTTCTCACCGCGGAAGTAAAAACCTGCATTATTTTTGTGGCCAAAAGATGTATCTCCTTCCCCTTGACTTCACCCAGTTCCCAGTGACCTGCTGACTTGATTTAGTAACCATTACCTGTACCTGCAGACAGCTTTTGGCCCCGAGGAGCTGAACGCCATAAAGTTCAAACAAATTCACTTGCAAATCTCATCTTAGGAGATCTGTGAAAATACTTTATTTCTCATCATAGAGAAAGGAGAGAGGTTGTGTGTAAGGCTCGGAATTTGTTTTTTTTTCTTTTTATTTATTTTTTTTTAATATTTATTTATTATGTATACAATATTCTGTCTGCGTGTATGCCTGAAGGCCAGAAGAGGGCACCAGACCTCATTACAGATGGTTGTGAGCCACCATGTGGTTGCTGGGAATTGAACTCAGGACCTTTGGAAGAGCAGGCAATGCTCTTAACCTCTGAGCCATCTCTCCAGCCCCAAGGCTCGGAATTTGTGAAATATTCAGCTGGTGACATCTGACGTGCCATTTGACAAAGCGACAGTGAATAAAGGCCAGGCTTCTGCTTCTCTCCTCTAGGCTATTTTTGACCGGAACCGGAAAGACGAACTGCCTCGGTTGCAGCTGGAGTGGATTGACAGCATCTGCATGCCTTTGTATCAGGTACTTCCGGCTTGTGAGTGTCTGTGTGTCCTGCCCGAGGCGACAGAGAGCACGGGTAAGGTTTTCAGAAACATTCGAAGTGGGAGACGCTTGCAGGGTATGAACCAAGAGCTGGTGCTTCGAAGGTGGGGACCTCAGGTCTCCACTGCTTTCTGAAATGTAATCTCCACGGCCTCGCCTTTCTTGTCTGTAAACCAGGGATTATAACATTTCGTCTCTGCATTCACCAAATGGTGCTGCCTTGAAACTCAAGGATGCATCCATAGTCAACACCATCTCACCAGAACACACAGCTCAGAGGCCTAGTAACTAAGGAAACTCCCATACACACTAAAATATTGAAGGCTTAGAGAAATCTAGTGCGAGAGAAGCATACTTAGCCTTGATTAACCCTGAATTTCTCAAATATAAATTTATTTTGCTTTTAATTTTTATTAGTAGCATGTGAGACACAGGATCTCATCAAACAGACCTTTCTGCTCTGACCCCAGGGACTGGACCACTGGGTTTTGTATGGGAAGCATCTTCCATCTTTAAAATCTGCCTTCGTCTTTAAGCAAACATAACCGTGCCAAGCCGTGAATCCTGAGCAGTGCCACTAATGAGTTCTTGCTTCTGCCTGGTGCAGAGCCTGCCCGAGGCAAGGAGACATGTGTCAGCTTCGAAGGGTTCACATTCCGCTTTCGGAGCTCTGATCAGGACCCGCATCCGTTTGCACTAACAGTTTCGTGTACATTGGTTTTTAATTCTATGGCTAAGCATTTGCTTTCATCTGTACACCCCCTGACGAGTTCTTTACCCCCGACCTAGCTCAATCCGTCTGAGCCACGTTTCTAACTTCCAAGTGAGATGCACGCAGGGAAAGCTAAGCCTCTTTAGTGTCTCATTCCCTGCTACTCCATTAAGGACCCAGGATGGCTTTTTAAGGACGTCACAACCATTAAGTCCCAGGCTTACCCACCACTTCATTGTCAGTACTGTTAGGAGCTACAGAGACCTGTCACAGTCCCCTGAAAACAAACAAATTAGAATAGTGTCTTCAGGAACAAAATGTAATTCTAATAACCACAAATGATAAGAGTAAATTCACTTGTTTCATATGAACCATTAAATGCCCAATATCATAAAATCAATCAGATACAGTTTTAAGATAATCTAAAATCAATTGTTATGGTTACAAATGACTATAATATTCCCTCATCTAATAATGAAAGATTGGACAAGAAACATTGAGAATGATGTAGTTTATTATAAAGAGGATCCTAACACTCTTTTCTTCCTGTCTGCTCCCCCACCCTTGGCACGGAATAAGCAGGCTCCCACGTAGAGTCCACGGGTGCTGGTCAGGTACCTTTTGCTTTGCTGAGTTTCCCTTGGTTGCCCACATGGAATTATGGTTTAGTGTTACTCGGTGCCCCATGCATAGGTTTTAATGGGATGGATACGTTACTCTTTTAATTGATAAATTTCTCTTTCTGGAAGGGAGTAAAGCTCAATTAACTTCACGTGCTGCTAAGGGCCTGCACGCGGCTCCCACCCCGAGTCTGTTGTTTCATTTCTGGTCCCCAGCTCTTTGGGCTTATCCTGTATTTGCTCCTAGATACTTTGGAATCTTTGGGATAAAAAGGAAGCTACTTGAAGTTAAACAGAAAAGATAGTGTTGACAATTTAGAGAACAGTATTTCCACCGTGCATCACGCAGCATCCTGATTTTCTTTCCTTACTCATCTCTGAGGTTAGACGCACCTGTTGTTTCAGGAAATGGAACACACAGACCCAGGGACGCACCTGCACGTTTAATTTGAGTCCTTCTCCACCTCGGCCTTTGCTCTCGTGTGGAGGCTTCCCAGAGGCCTGGCTCTCCTTCTGACTTTTCTCTCTGTGAAAAGCCACGTCACCCTGAAGGAGCAGGTGGAGAAAGTTGCTCATAAGGCTGATCCTCAGTGTTCACCGCTGTTGTCTCTCATGAGCCGGCAATGAAAAGCTTGCTCTCTCTTGGTTTCTTATCACCGCTATTGCTTTTATTGCGCAATTTCTGCTATGAATTCTTTGTAAGGCTTTGAAACCAACTGAGCCATCAAACTGCAAGTGCAGCCAGCACCGAAAGAGCCTCTCACAGCATCTCTGTCGAGTTCTATTTTACATGCCATGCAGTGGACAATCTCACACTAACTGATGCTGCCCCCAAAATGAAATGGAATCAGTCACTGGGCGGGAACTGCAGCTATTGGGAAGACAACAGCCTTAAGGAAATAGCCAGAAAAGTCACTGAAATGACACTGGTCCCTTAGGCAAAGTGTTTGGGACGAGTAGGGCTGCTGCAGAAAGGGCACTGGGGTTTTGAACATAGACGTGCAAAAATGGGGTTCTGAGAGGATAGATGACAAATGAGGTGGTATACAGCTGGCAGAGGTTCCCACGGTGCGTGGGCTAGAGGGACATAGTCTGAAACACAGAACAGAAGAATCCCGCGTAGTCTTGCAGAGATGACGGGGACATGGCAAAGGGCAAAGATTAGTAATCACAAGACACAAAATAGACATCCCCTGTAATGGCAAAATCACAGGCTCCAAGACAGCAGGCGTGGATGGCAAGAGAGTCGTGTAGAGCCCAAGCAAAGGAATTGTGTTGGGAAGGATGAGAGGGTCCTTTGGGAGGAGTGCGGAGTAATGGAGGCTGGAGAGGCTGGAGGCTGCTCTGTATAAAGCTAGGGCGGCAGGAAGTTGGAGGAGGAGGGTGGCCATGTAGCGGGGCAGGAGATATAAGTACGGTTGCCCCATGGACTTTACTGGGTAATTCAGTTTTACTCTGTGACTTTCAAAGGATTCTTGTTAAACATCCTAGTTGATGGAGCACTTCCTGCTGGTGCCTCTGGTTTTCTCTCCGAGGAAAGGGGAACAAGTGTCATTGCCCACACAGGTGCCTGAAGAAGCCTCAGTGGGAACCCACACCAGAGCATTCTGATGCCCATTCGCTGAAAAAAAATCCAAACTCTTGTCTACCGGACAGTGATAATCCCCAGGCAATCCGTAACCTTGTGGAAGGAAGCCAGGGCGGAATCCTCACACTGAGATCTACTCGTGAGACAGCTACTGAAGTAATAAATAACAGGAGACAATAGGGCCAACGTGGCCGACAGAAAATACATGAAAACATATAGGGTTGGGGTGTTGGTCAATTATATAACTATTTCTATCTGAAATGAAGAGCGACCCCTTGTGACTGCAGGCCAGGTGGGAGGGCACAGTGGGGACCAGCCCCAGATTCCTCGCGGTTACATAAGGAGACATGACATATGTTTATCTTTTAAATCTTAGGGTTCCAAACTTTTGGAAAGAAGACAAAGAAAGGGAGGGGGAGAGAAAGAGGTCCAAACAGGCAGAAGTCATGATTTATCTGTGACAGCATTTTAATCAGGAAGCATACAGGAGGCCCAGAGCAGGCGGGGGAGCATCAAAGCGTGTTCCCCAGGAGAAGTGGAAAGCCCTGGTTAGTTAGCTCTGGCCTAGCAGGATGTCTTGGAGGAATACATTGACATCTGATTCCAGAGCTTTCTGCTGTCTTTACACCCTGCTGGGGAGCCATTAGCCTGCTGCTCAACATCTTTGGATTAAAAAAAAAAAAAGTGAGAAAAAAGAAGGGAAGAAAAAGACACTATCAAAGTTTGGAGTCACTGCTGAGGCAGCCTTAGGGATAAACAGAACCCTCCTGTCTCATTCTGAGCTGCTGTTCACAGGAGCAAACTAAGTTTTTGCCCCTGATTTTTGTTTTCAACTCGAACCTCAGCATACCTAAGAACGGCAATGATGCACAGAGACATGATAAATCTGTTCGTTCAAAATTGACAGTTTTTCAAGGTAATCAGATTTTATCTCCTCTCCAAACTGGCTTTTGAGTTGGGGGATGGATTCCCTCACTGACACTGCAAAGGGGTTACCCTGGAATTGGATCCCCAGCACCTTGTAATCCAGCCCTGGCCATGCACAACTAGAATCCTATAGTCCCGCAGTAGGGAGATGGAGGCGGGAGGACCAGAGTTAAGGACAGCCTCTGCCTTACAGTGAGTTGAAGGCCAGTGGAGGATGTATGAGACCTTGTCTCGAAAAACAGTGACAGAGGTTCCACACCAGACAACTTGGAACCTTATTTCATTTATGTATTTATTTTAACTTCAGTTGTAAAGATCGTCTTGGAACATACTGCCCTGCTGGCACAGCTCTCCAAGGAAAATTAGAAGAGATTTCTTCAAAATACATTTGAGGAATGGAAAAATGGGTCAGCAGTTAAGAGCACTGTCTGCTCTCTCAGAAGACCTAGGTTCAATTCCCAGCACCCACGTGGTGGCTCACAACCACCTGTAACTCCAGTTCCAAGGAAATCAACACCCTCTTTTGACCTTCAAGGGAACCAGGCACTCACAAGGACACACACAGCGTGCAGGCAACACACCCATTGTACAAATTAGGGACAAAATTAGGGGAGGTGTATTTTAGTTTATAGTTCCACATTCTCAGACCATCGCTGAGGGAAGTCAGGACAGGAACTCAAGGGGGGCAGGAACCTGGAGGCAGAAATTGATATGGAGGTCACAGGGGAACGCTGCTTACTGGCTTGGTCCTTGTGCCTTGCTCACCCTGCTTTCTCCTAAGATCCAGGACCACCAGCCCAGGGATAGCAACACCCAGAGTAATCTGGACCCTTCCACATCACCATCAACCAGAAAATGCACCACAGTCTGGCCCAGAGGTGGGGACATATTTTTCAACTGAGCTCCCTCTTTCAAATGACTTCAGCCTGTATGAAGCTGACGTAAAGCTAGCCAGCACACCCGTAAACATAAAATAATTGTTTTAAATAATAATATATACTATAATATTCTTGAAATTGTGGAGGCTGCAAGTTAGGAACTAATAGAAAAGAGGTTATAAAAGGCAGCCTCTCTAGATACTGGAAAAGTCTGTGAAAAACAACTCGGTGCACCCTATGGTTCATGACTCATGTAGGATTTTTTTTTTTTTTTTAAGAAAGAAACTAATGAGATGCAGGGTGACTGGTCAGAGCAAAAACTTGTCCTTTAAAAGCCTGCAAAGGCTGGATGTGGGAAGAGAGAGCACTTCCGTGAGATGTTTTGGAAAATGAGAGGGAGACGGGGAGGGATCGGTTCCTGGATGTGCTTTCTCCCACATTTAGCAGTCTAGTGAACGAAAGAAGAGACTTGGGGCAAGTTTCTTATCTTACAAAGGCGAACATGCGTGGAATGGCATTCACAGAAACTCAAAGGTAAAACAAACAAGCAATCCTCAAGAAGAGAGAGGAGAGAGAGGGATCCTGGGCATGGATCTGAGGACCTTGCACAGACTCTGGCCACTAACTCCAGTGGCTGACGTCTGTGGGCCTCGTGACCCCCCCAGTTCCTAGTCAGTTCTAGCCACTGGTTGTTCGGGCGTGGGCTCAGCCCCTCTGGGGCTCAAGGCTGCATCCCTGTCTCTCTGTCGTCCACACTACCAGCTGAGTCCCCAGATGTGTTGCTTGGACGGTGACAACTCGCTGTAGGTAATTCTGTCCTTTTTCTGCATTACTCTTGAGATTCCAGAGACAGGCCCTCTCCACCTCCAGACATCAGCCACCAAAGGTGTCACCAAGGGGGTGGCAACTCAGACCCTGTCTCCAAAACAAATAGACAGGAAGAAAGAAAAAGAGAAAGGAAAAGAAACTAAAGGAAGAAAGCTAATTGTGTAAGAGCCAACGAGTAAACCAGCAAGCAGCATCTCTGCTTTCTGCTTCAGCTCCTGCCCTGACATCCCTCAGTGTTTGTACAAGCCTTTATCCATCCACATCTGCAGGGGGTGGAGTCGAGGATGCAGCAGGCTGAGGCTGCGAGGGAAGAACTTTCTAGTCCTTTCTCCGGACTGCTGGTAGTTGCTTGCTATCTTGGCCCTGTGTGGTTTGCGCACTCTTCACTCTTTCCAGAGGCAGAGGGCTTTGCCTGGCCTTGCTATGAAAACACCACGAAGGAAGATTAGTGGGATGGCTCAGGGAGAAAAGGCACTTCTGTTCAGTCTGTGGACTTAAAGGTTCAAGCCTGGATGCCCACATGATGGAAGGAGAGGACCGCTTCCCACGAAATGCTGACCTCTTCACACACACACACACACACACACACACACACACACACCGTCATCATCGCACACAGTAAATCAATGTTAAAAATAAATTAGGAAAGCTGTAGAGAAGTTGCAGTGGTTAAGATGATGTGCTGCTTCTACAAAGACCCAGGTTGCCTCCCAGCACTCACACAGCTTCTCACAGTCACCCATAACTCCAGGTCCAGGGAACCCAACACCCTCTTTTGACCTCCTTGGGCTCCTGCACACACATGGTGCACATACATATACTCATAAAGTAAATAAACAGGATAAATTTAAAACATCAAACACCAACCATTGGATGTTGGGCCCACACCAATCCTATATTATCTTGCTAACATCTTCAGAGACCCTGCTTGCACGTCTGGTTACATTCATGGGTACTAGGGCATAGGACCTCCGTGTGTGGTGCCCTTGGGGAGGGCACCGTGCTTTTGCACAACGGAGAATGAAAGAAAATTAGAAGTAGATAACTGGGCTCTTGAGAATCTGGCCCTCGCTGCTCAGCCAGGGAAGTCACCTCTATACCTGCTGCCAACTTAGGGGTATCAGAGAGTTCTCCCCTCAGAGCCCCATGTGGGAGCTCCACAGCCAAACTGTCTATAGGATGGCTGGCTGCACTCCCTGATGGTACCTACAAGGCAGAGAAGTCATACCCTGCTGTGGGGGTCAGAGCAGCCCGAGGGGAGACATCTGCAGACACTCGCACAGGGGCTCTCAGTGAATCAGATCCCAGCAGGGCGCCCTCAAAATAAAGCCCACCCACGTCTACCAACACAGCTCTCCAGCCCCTCCCTCTACTCCCTTACCGGCAGCCTTGGGGGCTGCTTTCAGTTCCTTGTCTTTAAGCCTGTGCTGAGAAGAGCCCCAGAAGAGCTGAGGGCAAGCTCCCAAAGGAAAGAAGAGAGACAGGAAAAGGAAACAATCAAAACAAAAACTCTAAACAAACCAAAAGAGTAAGAAACTTGTTACAAGATGACCAGGGCTTCCCCTTCTCTACAGCATCTTAGTTTCGGCATCATGAGTGCGCCGCCGTCTGGGTCTACTATACTAGCGGGCTCTCCTGCTGCTCCACCCGGACCCTGGTCACGCTCAGCAGCCTCTCCCTAGAGTCAGCCCCGTGGTTTCATCCCCCCCCCCTGCCCCCGTGACCCTCTGCCCTTCAGTCCTCCCTCCTCACCGCTAGAGGGAAAAGAGGCTCAACCTGTAACCCTCAGTCCTCCATTGCCTGGCACCTGCCCTCTCTACAGCTACCACCTGGCTCCAGTCCCGTCATTTGCCCTTGCTCAACCTGTCATCCCCGCGGGGCAATCCCGTCTCTCGCTGGCTTCGGCTTCAGAACTTGCTCAGAGAACAAGGTCCTTGCAAAAGAAATCCTCCCCCCCTCGCACCCAGAGGTGGATGTATTCCAGTCTCTGGACTCTCTGTGGCTTCCATTAGGGGCACATCCTAATTATCTGTGTTCCTCCTTTCTTATTCAGCCACAGGGTCCAGCACACTCTCCCTGGGGCAGTGTCCTCCCACACACCCTCAGGGATGCTCTGTTCTTGCTGTTACCTGGCACCAGGGACAGGCTCAGTAGTACACTCAAGTGCAGAGTGTGACAGAAACAGGAAATGCAGGGCTACCATGTTGCAGCTGACGTGCTCTTATGGCTCTCACTCAGTATCTTGCATGCCTGTGTCACCTCGTAGTGGGCTTTAGCATTTCCGCCTACATTTCATGAATGAGAAACCAGGGACCTTGCACAGGCTGCTCAGAATCTCCTGGGACTCAGGGGCCATTCGGTGTCTGAACCAGAACCTCCTAGAAGCACAGGGAGGGATGGGCTATAACTGTAACATCACAGAGGCAGGGGATTCGTTCTATGAGTCCTTGGCCTGATGGGCCATCAGCTTTAGCTACAGGTGATTTGAACAGCTGACATTTTTAGATGGAAAAAGAGAAGCTAAGAAAGAGGAACATTCAGAAGAAGAGTCAGCTGAAAAGCAAAGGTCCCAAACCAGAGTCTAAGGGAGGTAACAGGACTGTTTTCAAAGCATCCTTTTTCAATCCTGACCTCCAGGGTCATCAGCCTCATCCGCGCTGACTTCTTATTGGTTCATAGATTTGACAGAAAGCAGCCTCGTTCCAGTACATGGTAAAACCTTCCAGCATGGCTGTCACTGTTACTGCCTTGGACATCATATCTAATTGTCGTTGTCTCTGCTGAAAACTCGGGGAAGGGCCAAACTGCCGGGCTTATAAGATGCAGTGGGTCCGCAACCACATTTCCTAAATACTGACTCTGTGCTCAAGACCAGCTTCCCATGCGTCATCTGACTCTGTAGAATGCAATAACAAGTTAGATAGCGCAATCGCCCGTTCTCCAGGAGTGAAAAACCGAGGCTAGAGTTTCCCAGATCAACCCTAGAAGTCTCAGTAGATGGCAGAGCTCAGGTCCTTCCTGCCCTCCCATCTCAGACCCCAAACCACGATGAATCACTGATGCCGGAGACCCTGCGCGCCCAGGGGGTAGCATTACACAGACCCCAGAGCCTTTGTGGAGTCTCTGAGACATTAGCAACCACCGCCGTGATACTGAGCAGTCTAGACGCAAGTCTGCAGATCCTCTTCAGGCCAGGAAGGTTGTTATTGGGTGAAGTTAGGATGAGAACCCAAGACTTTGTTCACCGGTGTAAGGCTTGTCCTGATATCCTCCCACCTATGTATAAAAGTTGAAGCATATCTCAAAGTTTTTTTAAGACATTCCAAAGACATAACCTTAAAAAAGGAAATTTGGAGCTGGGTGTGTTGATGCATGCTTATCGTCCCAGCACATGGATGGCTGAGGAAGAACGGCAGGACTTTTGAAGCCTAGGCTGCATAGCAAGACCTGGTCTCCGGAAGGGGAGGGAGGCAGTGATAAGAGAAGCAGATTTCAAACAAGCAGAAAGCCGACTGAATGAGAGTTTGTTTTGAAGGGCAGGATGGCGAGCTGAGATGCCTCCAAGAAGGAGGAAACGGGAATGAAAAGACAGCAAACAAGGTAGAAAAGACGGGTCTGAGAAGCTGAACAGAGGATTCGAAGGAAGATAAATGGATAATTTAACAGCCGTTCAGTTTTTCAGCAAGACAAAGAGCGAGCTACATTGCATCAGAAAAGGGCTAGAAATGATGATGGATAACCTGGAGGATCGCGGTGGCCAGCCCGGGGCAGATCCGAGGAACTAAATAAGGCTTGGGGACTGATAGGGATTGAAGAGTTCTCAAAATCTATTTAATGGTCAGGTGGGGGACATTGATCGCGTTCCGGAGGAAATGTGGAGGCGCAATGAGGTGGTCAGACCTTATTTCCGATGTAGGCCGCTGAGCCGGAGTGCGGGTGCGCAGCACCGGGGCGGCGTACAGAAGGCATTCAAACCGATTTTGAAGGAGAGTGGGAAAATACTAATTTAATTTGATCTTTATGAAATAAGCATTTGTCTTATCTATTCTCAGACTGAGAAGCCGTTCTAACTATTGATTCATTTAACGCTTCTCACACGGCCAAAAATTGCCCTTGTGAGTTTATTTATTATTTATTGCCTTGCTGAGGGTTGAACACCAGGCCTTATGCATGCTGGGTAAGTACTCTGCCACTGAACTCTACCCCCAGCCCCGTGGAAGGGCTTTAAATATTTTATCGTTGAATAGTTGATACATGCCCAGTGAACACAATTTAAATTGTTTGAAAAGCAAAAAGAATCAAGAAATGATTCTCCCTAGGCTGTTGATCTGCCTCAGTTTCTCTCTCTCTCTCTCTCTGAGGTCAACTACTACTAACCAGGATGTTGTGAACGATCAAAACAGACCATATGGCCACAGTGTCCCGGCCCTGATTTTAGCACACAATGCTTGCTCGTTTCTGAACTCAGACAGGAAGGTTGATATGCATCCTTCTTATATGTAATATATTTAGAGATTTTTTTCTGATTTGTAGTCAAAGCTGGCCCATGCTTTGATGGCTGTATAGTATTAGATTATGAAGATAAAGATGAAGTTATTTAACTAATAATTATTTGTGGACCCTGATGTTTCTAAACATCAGGACACCATTATCCTTGTAAACACACCGTATCCATACTTTAATGTCAGGATGGATAGCCAGAAGTGGGGTCACTGGCCTTTGGGAAGTAGACTTTTGGAACTTGGATAGCTATGGCCAGCGTTTGCTCTGTACAATTTGAACTATTTTATATTCCCATCAGTAAGGCCTCAAGTGCCAAGTCACTGTGCCCTGGGTCGCAAGAAGTAGTGTTATCAAATTTCCTTAATTCTTGTTAGTATTGTGTATGTAAAATATATCTCACTATAGTTTTCATTTTTATTTTCCATACCATATTTATGATGTGGTTTTAGATTTACTTTCTAAAATCTACTTGCCCCCTTTCCTATGAGTAGGAACTCACTTTATATTACATTTTTCCTGTTTGTCATTGTCTTTTCACTTCGTTTATGCTGTGCATCTATTAATAGACTTTTTGTTTGGAGTTTTTTTGGTTTTTGCGATTTGGTTTGGTTGGTTTTGGACAAAGTCTCACTGTGTGGCCGTGGCTGGCTTTGAACTCTCTATGTAGTCTCTGCTATTTTATCTGCTGACACACTACAATAGATTTAATGTCTGGAGAGTCTAGTTTCACCTTCCCCAGTACTCTTCAATATTTCTAGGTCTGCTTATTTTTCTATATAAATTTTTAATTTTGGTTCTAAACCGATTTTATATTATAAGGCCAATGACTGAAAATTAAATTAATGTATCTTCCTACCATTTAAGAGATAGGTCTGCAGCTCACGGGGATGTGTTTAACCTATGAAAGTCTATACTTCCATAGAACAGGAACTGCACTTTAGAAATGCAAGGCAACCGTGATGCTGTTGGCTCCAGTGCCCCTATCCATACAAACACCCCTGTATCTTAGCCTACGAGGAACTTATATCTCAAGAAATAAAGAGTAGCCAGGCGATGGTGGCGCACGCCTTTAATCCCAGCACTTGGGAGGCAGAGGCAGCAGGATCTCTGTGAGTTCGAGACCAGCCTGGTGTACAAGAGCTAGTTCCAGGACAGGCTCCAAAACCACAGAGAAACCCTGTCTCTAAAAACCAAAGAATCACAATGATCTGCCCCCACGAGGTGCTACAGAGGGCAAATGAAGCCCTTCCCATGGGCAAAGAGGCCGGCTAGTAAAGCAACACCCTCCATAGAGATGCAGATAGAGGTGATCTAGACCTAGAGCCAACGGTGAGAAGACAGCCCTTGTTCATCTTCTTATTCTTTCTCTTGAAAATCTCACTATCTTTATGGTCCTAGAATTAAGAGATGGGAATTTCCCCACCATACAGGAAATGGCTACTGAAAGAATAGGGGATTCCTGTCGCCAACATCCTCCACCTAAAGACAAGGCATTCCTCTTGGGTGCTTTGGGTCTCAGTCTCCCTAAGTCTGGCGTATTAGGATGTGAAAGCTTGGTGACTCCCCCCTTGTCGTAGGAGCATTGCTTGCTGATGGGAGGAAGAGCATCTTGTAAGCTAACATAAGTATATGCACCCATGCGTCCCGTGCCAATGCACACGCACACACACATGCATGCACATGCACACACGCACGCGTGCACATGGACACACATGCACACGCATGCACGTGCACTCAAAAATCATCAGAGTTGCATTGCGCCCACTTATTACTACCATTAATTAGTCTCTGACTCTTAGGGAGACTTTCAAACACGTGTTTGTAAAAAGAGTAAATGCTGAGAGCATGTTCTAGAATCTGTTCTTGGAGCACTGCAGCACTGTCCTCAGAACACAATTCATGCTAAAGGCACAGATTTGCAACTATGTCTATCTCTGCATTGGGGTCTCTCAGATTCAAGGCCCATGAGAAAAACATGGTTAAGTAAGAAAATGGATATTTGCAGCTACCAGACTCAAAAACGTTAATGGTCCCTTTTACACATTGAATTTTGAGGGGAAAAATGGATTTTATGTATTTCTATAAAAGCTCAAGTGGCCTAATTTTATTGGAAAACACTGTGATGTGTAAAAAGGTGGATTATTACCATGTGGCTACATTTTAGTTACATGTCCCAACTGCCCCTTCCATGAAGCCCCATTCATCAAAAACTGCAGCTTTTGGGTCAGCAACCATTCTTGCCCAGTCAGGAGTTGCCCTCACAGTGAACATGATTGATGAGCTACCAGACTGCTCTGAAAACCCAGCCACCAGGATAACCCGGGACCCTGTCCTAGAGGGGCTCATTAGAACAGAAGGCACTGTTCTCCGTTTCCATTCACGGGAGCTGTCCCTCAGCTGGCCTGTCAATTATCCCTCACGGCCCGTGCTTTATCTTTCCAAAGCAAGGTGGAGCCGAGCTGAAGATAAAAAGACTCATTGTCTACACCTAAAGTTTTGAAATGGTGTAGAGATGACCTTCCTTTTTGAACTTCAATAGACCCTCAGGGATTCTTAAACAACCCCCCTGCAGAAGAAGGGGTGCCCCTCTGTTGTTGGCCTTAATAAGATGGGAAGTGGTTTCTGTGACCAGCGCGCCAGTTAAGATCCTAGATAAGAAGATATCACGGGCTTTGTACCCAAGCAGGCCTGGACTGACCGTGCCAGTTGAGGGTTTATGAGCCTGACTTCCCCAGTGTCGGGTGCAGAATCTATATAAACAGACCCAGTGAGACCCGCTCACTACACGGCTGTGGTGTTAAATCAGCAAAGATACAGTGCTCCTGGCCTGGAAGTCAAGATCCACCAGTTACTCACTGGCTCATCACCCACTCTCTAGAACAGCAAACAGTGGATGCTCCAGCACAGGCTACGACCTTAGACGCAGCTCGTCCAGCTTGACGCCGCCGTACAAGTCCCACCATGCCCCATACGTGGCTCATCCAGCTTGATGCCGTACAGTTCCCACCATGCCCCGTTGTCCCATGCAGCCTGACATTATGGAAATAGCAATGCTTTCATCCTGGGAGTCTAAATTTCTTGCCTCATTAATTCAGAATGTTAATGTCATCCTGAATATCTTTTCCCGCAAAGAAATCCCCCAGAGCATATAAAGATGAAAGCAAAACACGTCACTGTGGGGTCAGAACGGAAGCGGGAAGGAAGGGCTGTATGTTGACTTTCACATGCACCAGCAATCCTCTCCAGCCCCGGGAAGATAATGCTCTTTGTGAGTTATCACTGCTATCATAATTAGCTGCCAGGATATTAAACACAGGAACCATGAGCACCATCTCCAGGTATACCAAGGGTCGGCGATGCCACTACAATTCCAGCTGCTGAACTGAATCACGCTTGCTCTGGATCCTGATGACACCGCCTGCTTTTGTGCGAAGCATTATCACTGTGGCGGGTCATCTCTACTCTTCTTTGGATGACTATCTCCCATCATTTAGATTTTAAGATCTCCAGTCTCA